>NC_051863.1:103318845-103496494 GCF_015732765.1 Culex quinquefasciatus
CATAGTTTTTCTTTAAAAAATGTTCATTTTTAGTTCTTTGGAAGAATTGAAGACACGTGTTGTTTTTGTGCTTTCTTTTGTTTGATTTAAGATCGCGTCTTGTATGCATTCTCTATTCGATAAAATCGCTACATATTTCTTTAAAATGAGAGAGAATGAAAACGCATATTGACAACGGGCGCGCTTAACTCAAGTGGTTTACATAGTAACATGCTCTGTTGGTCAGTTCAAGAACTGTCTAAGCTTGAACTGTTTAATTAAAATTTAAATTGTCTCGACAGCAACATCAGATGTTTGCCTTGAGAATAATTATTAAAACCCAATGTAATTAAACGGGAATTGTTTCTACAGCAGCATCCGAATGCTTGCCTTGAGAATAAAACTATAGCCCTTAAACACACCATGCCAATGGGCGCAACGCTTGCTTAGAGCGTATCCTAGACCTTTTACCTTCCCAAAAACCGGCCAACTCCAAGCGAAACTAACTTGGGGACACCGTGGAGATTTTCCCTTGTCCCCTTAAAAAAGTGGAGCATCAACACTTCCCGTCTTCCAAATCCCTTTCCTTGTCCCTGGTGCGTGGTGGAGATGGGAGCGGCCGGCAATGGACGGCTGCCATGGTGGTGAGAATTTAGTTTAGGGTGGAATTGGTTCTTTTCCCAGTTATCAATTCCTAGGCAACTTGGGCTTAGACAATCTTCACATCACATGGCGAAATCCAGTCTGCAATCCGCTAAAATCACCGTCTCCTAGCGAAGCGATTCACTTACAAAAATCGTACTACCACTACCACGGTTGCACCGTATAACGCAAAACCGTATGCGATGGCCTTAAAGCATAATTCGTTTGTTATCTTATCAGTTCAGTACGATATGGCATTTATTGATTGACGGCTCCCAAGTCTAGAAGGGGAATGGTTATAGTAAACCGTCTTTTCAAGTAGAGTAGTTTTTTTGTCGTTACACAAAACAAAATCATTTAGTTAAATGAAAGGGTCCTGGATTGGAGTAAAACTACCTATTGAAAATAACTGTTAATAACATTGAACTGAAAAAATGGCTGAACGTGGAACTAGTGAGTCATTGTGAATTGTGAAGTCTTTGTTGTATCCATAAACTAATTAATCTTTTACAACTATTTCTCCACGCCCGTTGCAGGTTCCTCGAGAAGCTTAGGAAATAGGAGAAAAAGAAAATATAAGCGAAGAAGAGGCCCATCAATGCCAGCGAGAAAGGCTGCTGGCGCCCCAGAATACGTTTTTGGATACTATTGCAACACGCTTCGATGGCACACGTAAGTAATTGGGGGTGTTTATTTGGGCGAAATTACAATTGTACCGGAGGTCATGCTGGTCACGGTCAATCTCGAGTATTTTATAGCTTATGCTTTTGTTTCATAACTCAGCGCGTTTCTGTGATAATGTCCGGGAACCTGAATTATGTCCGGGACCCTGAAACCGGTTCCGGGTGGCTACAGTCGATCCGATTGACAATGGGTTAGTCTTTTTAAACTTGTGATACAATTTCATGAACATAAACATGTCGCATGCCCACTTTTGACAAGAAAAGTGATCTGGCCATATCTTCGGACTATAGCCGGAAACCTGGAACCGGTCAAAGGTTACTGACCGAGTTTCCCGTGTCCAACATGTTTCTTGATCAATAAAATGGCCTTCGTTTGACTGCAGATGACAAAATTTCATTGTATTTCACTCGTTTGCATCTTTGTTGATGGTTTTGTAATCAGAAAAATGACCTGGCTAGCGTAGCCCCAAATTTGGCCCTAGGAAATCTGGTATTTCTCCGGCCAGGGAACCGGAATCTGGATTTTTCCGATTGTATCGTGTTCCGCTTTAAAATCCTGAGCGAACATTCCCAAAACATCGAAAATTGGTTGTGTTTGAGCCAAGATATGTTTTTTTGAATACTAGAATTCCACGTGGTACTTAAAGGGTTAAAAGTGGTCCAAATAACACAGGAAACGATTTTGTCGAACCGCTAAAAATTGTTGAAAAAGTTTCGTCAGTATTTTTCTATTTTTGGGATGCTCATAAAATCATAAAACCATAAAATCATGAAATCAATACAAACACAATTATTACTAAAATGCGTCGAAAGTTAAATATGTAATGGGTTTGGAGCTGTTGAGGGTTTCTACTTTGCCCAAGACACCATTTCAAATAAAAATCCCGTCTCAAGATATATATTTGTATACATGCACATTAGGGTGGGTACGTTTTTCAAAAAGTTCTCGGATCAAGTTTTAGTATGGTTCCCCTTGTAGGGCATGCCCATAGGGACTTTCAAGCCAAATATCAGCTCATTTGGTTGTAAACTGGCTGCGCGCATCAGGGTTAAAGTTTACATGGGAATTACTATGGGAAATTGGAACTTTTTGTTCAAACGCTCCTACAGGTCTAGGAAAATCACGCGCCAACTTCTGGTATGGTCAGGCCTAGGGGTCGTGCATAAACCACGTGGTCTCCTTAGGGGGAGGGGTCCGAAATCCGACCGAAAAACCATGAAAAGCCATGAGGGGGAGGGGGTCGACGGCTGACCACGTGGCCTTTAAAAAAAATATTTTCTTAAAAAAAAAACAAAAAAATACGCGCTTTAAATTTACTTATATGCATACATTTTTTGTTACACTTCAAAACCATATAATTATTGTGTTTAAAATTATTACTTATATTTCAATGTCATAATATTTTCCAATTCAATATTGAATTATATATTTCGGCAGATTCATATCAATACTTTGAGCCTGTTAAAAAATAAAGTGACAGTATCCAAAGTTAATATACCCTAAAAAATGCGTACCATAATGCAAACACAATTTCATTTTTTTGTTGATGGTATCAAGTAGCTAAAAATGTGCTTGCAAATTTGCATTGAAAGTAGATGTAGTCTTCGATAGTTTTATTTTGGAACAACTTGAAAATAAATATTGCTGACAATTTTATAAGATTTTCGTAACAAGGCAAAAAACTAAATATGTATTATAAATGAAGTGTCTAAAAATGATTCTCTGTGAAAAAAAAAATCAAGATCTCAGATCTTAGCTAATTACCGTAACTGGTCCTATAAGTGATCGAAGAATCTTAATCGAAAGATTTCCTTTTGACACTTTACAAACTCAAGATATCTTGTATCTCCTCTCTCATGCAATATTTTTTAGTACAAAGAAACTAAAAACCCCAATTTCAGGATTATCGCGCAAAATTTCAGTTTCACTACCTCATTTGCAAGTGAAACGTCTAACATTAAAAAATAACCAGTAACGAAAAAACGAACGATACATACTTTAAGATTCACCAAAAAATTTGATGAACATTTTGGTCTAAAATATATTCCTTATTTCATGGGTTACACAACTCGGATTGTTGTATTACATAACATTTCATAAAATACACGATTACTATCCATCGTCAAAGTTGTAGGTATTTTTTAAGTTTTTTTTTATGTTAATAGGGATCATCTCTTGAGCCAAAGAGAAACATGGGCAAACATTTTAGATTTTTAGAGAAAAAAAACGAGCTTCAAGCAAACATTGTTTTTGTTTCTCAATTAATTTAATGATTAAAAAAATAGGGCCTTTCCTGAAAATATTAGTTTTTCTTAAGCTGAGAAAATATACTATACCCTCAACTTCATATTTGAGATAAAACCACTCAAATATATAGACACATTAAAATAATAACTAAAAAGTTTTAAAGAGTCACTTAATATTCAAATGCCGATATCAATTTGTGAAATAAATTTCAATTCAATGCCGTCAAGATCAACATAAATAAAATTCATTAAAAAGATGGAACGATACTTTCAACTCGCTTGAAAAATTATCTTATTTAATATTTTTTGTATTTATTTTGAGGTAATATCTCCAACCAAAAGTTAGATCAAAAATCTTAAATCGTAGATAATTGCCTATTTAAACAACTGAAAAAATGTAAAATAAATTCCAAATTTTAGTTCAATCTTTTAAATTTACCAAAACACGTAGTCGATAGCAAAATCAATTTAAAGTAAGAGTAAGACTTAAACAATTTGGATGTCCATGACTAAAAAAATGATTTTTAACGCGTTGTCTACAACTTTTCCAAAGACACGAAATCGATTTTCGAGCAATTCTATACGAAATCGGACTTTATTCTTAAATTTTAATGGTTTGATTTTTTTAATTCGTCTGAAACCTTTTTTGGTGCCCAAGCCATTTTGCATCATTAGTTTGTCCATATAGTTTTCCATACAAATTTGGCAGCAATGAAAATTAAAAAATCTGTATCTCTTGAAGAAATTTTTGGTCGATTTGGTGTCTTCGGCAAATTTGTAGGTATGGATAACGACTACACTGAAAAAAATGATAAATGGTAATTAACTTTGCTGATTTTTAATTTCACTTTTTGTCACTAAAACATGATTTGCAAAAAAACACTATATTCTTTTTTTTTTTAATTTTGCCAACTTTTCAGAAATTTTCAGAACGGGCAAAACATCGTTGTTTGAGTCATGAATTTTTGAATCAATACTGATGACCGCAACTTAATTTCAATTTTATTTTTCGATGTAAAATCAAATTTGCAATCTAAAAGTACTTAGTGAAATTTTCATAAAGTGCACCGTTTTCAAGTTATAGCTATTTTTAGGTAACTTTTTTTAAAAATTCGTTGCAGTTATTAATTTAAAAAAATTAGTTCCCATGTTTGCCTAATTTTGAAAAAAAAAAAATATTTTTGATATGCTAAGAAAATTCGATGTTGCTTTGTTTCTAAGATATTGCCATGCAAAGATTTTAAAACAGAAAAATGGATGTTTACTACCCAAACAACCCATAATTTTCTTATGTCGGTGCGTGGTGCGATTTTCAATGTTTATAAATAAAACTTTCGTGAAATTTTCCGATCTTTTCGAAATCAATATTTTCAAAAAAAATTAAGACTAACATTTCAAAAGGTCGTAATATTGAATGTTTGTCCCTGTCTCTGATTCTTGTATGGAGAAAAAAATTAAACAGCTCGACTTTTTTGGACACACTGAATCATTGGAATCAATCATGCTTAATTAAAAAGAAAAGTTGCTTTAGTTTGGATTTTTATGAATGTTTGGAATAAAATAAATAATAACTAGGAGCTTACATAACTAGATATTTTCTTTAAAATAAAATGAAAATATTTTTTTCCTGAAACAAAACTTTTCTATTTAATTAATTTCAGTTTTAAGAAAATATTTTAAAGCGCATTTAAATTAAATCATGAATGCTGTTTATAAATCAAAATAGCTTTAATTCTTAAAGCATATTTATTCTGGATGCAATTAATTGCACTGCAATTCCATAATTTTGAATACATATGTTTTACTAAGTTGCTTGTTTTGTTGAGAGTATTTTTTACTTTCTGTACCATTTCAATAAATTGTTATACTGTTATTATTTACCTTAAACTTTGTGATATCATACTTTTTTCTGTTTTTTTTTATATATTATTAAATTGGTTTTAATGGTATTACAGCACCTACACAAATTAAAATGTTTTCTGTTTGACCCAATGTCACCCCCTCTAAAGGGTGAGTTTGAGTTAATTTTAAAACGATTGGCATTTATGAACGGTGTGATTATACTAGCCATATTCTGGGAAAATGTTGGTAAATTCAGGAGCATTCCCCAACAATATTTATTTCGACATAATTTGAAATGTTTTTATTGTGTCAAAATAACAACAGTAATATCGTTTTTTGACCAAAAGTAACCACCACTGACGGTACATCATTTGTGGATAAACATTTTTGAAATCTATACTTATTTTGTTTTTTTTTAAAAGATTTTTCACCTGAGAGGAAAAGGCCACGTGTCATATAGGGGGTTGGCGTGAAACCACGAAAACCATGAGGGGGAGGGGGTCAAAATTGTCTAAAAAAAGGCCACGTGGTTTATGCACGACCCCCTATGGGGGATGGTCTGGAGAACACTTTTCCCGAAGAGAGCATATGGATTCGTTGTTCCTAGACCTGGCGCATCGGCAAACAATCCGATGTCTCCGGAATCAACGGTTTTCCCTGAAAAGCATCAAATTTTCCTTAGCATGCTATGAAAGCTTGATGAACACCGCGACGCCATACGTCAGGCAGCTACCACGTGGGTGAAAAACGGCTGTAATATTTAATTGCAAACCTTCTTTTAACTATAAAATGGTCATTTCGAGTAATCCTGATATTATTTAGTCGAATTCAGAATCTTTGCATAGCAAATTTGTATTTTTTTTGCAAATATTTCAACCACGTGGTAGCTGCCTGACGTATGGCGTCGCGGTGTTCATCAAGCTTTCATAGCATGCTAAGGAAAATTTGATGCTTTTCAGGGAAAACCGTTGATTCCGGAGATATCGGATTGTTTGCCGATGCGCCAGGTCTAGGAACAACGAATCCATATGCTCTCTTCGGGAAAAGTGTTCTCCAGACCATCCCCCCATAGGCCTGACCATACCAGAAGTTGGCGCGTGATTTTCCTAGACCTGTAGGAGCGTTTGAACAAAAAGTTCCAATTTCCCATAGTAATTCCCATGTAAACTTTAACCCTGATGCGCGCAGCCAGTTCACAACCAAATGAGCTGATATTTGGCATGAAAGTCCCTATGGGCATGCCCTACAAGGGGAACCATAATAAAACTTGATCCGAGAACTTTTTTGAAAAACGTACCCACCCTAATGCACATACCTATTTTTAGAGCCTAGTATGAATACTTGTATGGTAAAACTTATGATGCAAAATGGATTTTGGATTAAAATGACAGGATTTGGTTCATATAATTAAAAAAAATAACAAAGGAAAGCCGATTTGCGAAAAACTATTTTTTATTTATTTATTTGTGTCATCAAACAAGCTTTGCATATATCCCGGGCGGAAAGTGAGTTGGTGGCGATAACTTCAAACTATCTTGGCTTGTTTATTTGCATCTTTTTGTAAACTCCTCGAGTTATGACGACTTTTGAAACCGACTGCGTATCATGGAAAGTATATTCCATGATCATACCGCATTATCTACAGTTGATATTGAGCTGTTAGTGGTAGTTTTTTTAGACTTAGCAAAAATTTTGAAATTTTTTTTTTTCCAAAATTTTACCCGAACATCATGAAATGATTATTTTGACTTTATTTCAAATGTATGCTGGACTTAGCAAAATTTGCAGTCACTGACAGAATTTTCAATTTCCGACACTTAGAATAATTTTTATGAGCTGATATTTTAATGTTTGATTTTATTTATGCTGGACTTTGAAATTTTTGCGTATATTTTTAATTCTTTACTTTTACAGAAAAAGCATTTTTGGAACTTAGAAAATTTTCGGGAGTTTGGAAACATGATAAATTATTTTGATGTTTAGTTTTGCTTTAAACCAAAATTTCGGAAAAATCGTGGAAATTACAGGAAATTTTCGTCCGATTTTTACAAACGTATCACGATTTTTGGTAGAATTTATTTGATTTTTTGGACTTAGCAAAATTTTGGCTTTCGGCCAGTAAAATATATTCAATGCTTAAATTTTTTCGAGAACAGGAAACTGAAAAAAAATTGGGAGTTTGGAAACATGATAAATTATTTTGATGTTTATTTTTGCTTTAAACCAAAATTTCGGAAAAATCGTCTAAATTACAGGATATTTTCGTCCGATTTTTACAAAAACATCAGTTTTTTCCTAAAATAATGTCCCTAACAAAACGTCTTCATTGAAATTTTGAAATTCGAAAGTTGGTTTTTAATAATTATTGATATACCCCCTACAAAAATCGTTCCGGCACTTAGAAAATTTATGGGATCCGTATCACGACAAGATTGTTGGTAGAATTCATTAGATTTTCAGGACTTTGCGAAATTTTCGCTCTCAGCCAGTTGAATATTTTTCAACATTTTGAAAAATTATTTTGATAAGAAACATTACCAGGCTTTTTGAAATTTTACTGTGGATTTTTGGACTTATGCAACTTTAGGAATATTTTCATAGACTTTTATTTTTAATTTAAAACTTTTTTTCGTGATTTGGAAAATTATTGTGACATTTGGCAATTCAACGCTTTCTCCACAATTTTTTAATGAGTTTTTAAGGTAAAATAATTTTTCAACTTTGAAAAATCTTGTTTTGATGTACATTCTTCCCACATATTCGGAACACCCACAAATTCGGAACACTTTTGTGATAATTGGTCAATAGCATGCCAAATGTATCTTTTCTATAGGCCCTACTATTTTTAGAACCTTTATTTGGACATTCTCTTGCTATTTAACTAGTAAGAGTTGTTCTTTTGGAACAAAAAACTGCATCTCAAGACTATTTCATTCAGTGCAGCAAAACACTGCCTCCAAATTGCCTGTTCCATAATTGTGGAATGTTATTGTGCCTCCCACAATTGTGAAACACCTCAATTTAATTGATATTTTCACAAAAAAAAGTTATCAGACCATTCACAAACATTACTAAGCTTGAGTTTGGTTGGTTTCAGTGTGTGAAGTCATTACTTTGTAATAAATATGTACTCCTGGAGAGAACCAAAGTTTGTTTACATCCGTAAGAAAAAAGTGTTCCGAATTTGTGGATTTCAAGGGTCAATGTTTTTCTTCAAAAACAATATATAAAAGTTCAAATTTGCAGGTGTTCGATACAGCATTCGAAAGATCGCAAGAAAAGCTTTCAAATGAAGGTAAAAGTGAATCATCAAGTTCAATTATCGATTTGCTTTGATTTTTTGAACATTGGCCGATCTGTAAACTGTTCCGAATATGAGGGATGGCTGTAAGTGCGTATATTCCTGCAATATTACTCATATTTGTGAAGAGGAAGAAGGGGGGGGGGGGGGGGGTCTGAATTGTGGTGGGGTGCATTAAAAACCAAAAAAAATATTTTTGGGATCAAAATCTACTTTATGAACTTGATATGATTTTTGGAAGATTTCAGTTGTTTGCTACTATAAACTCAACTTGATGTGGCATTGTTGGTCAAATAAACTCAACAAGATTTTTCGCAGATACGCCTCGAACAATTTATGTTCGTGACCATGTTCGGTTATCTCTTAACCATACCCTGGGGTGAACTTGACTTGTTCGTGTTTTTACGAACATGGGTAGATTTTTCCAAGATGCAACTTTCTGCCCGGGTAAGGACCTTTATGATTATGATATGTTGTTTTTTTTAAGTTAAAAGTTTGATTAGATTCTCGTTTCAACTACTATATACTCGTTATTCTTACAGACTCTAACTTTGTGCTTGGCAATGCACAAGTCAGCGGCTACCCAATTGTGTACTGTTCTGATGGCTTTGTTGAGCTTTCAGGATTTTCCCGTGCTCAAATTATGCAGAAAGGTTTGTTAATCAGTTATTAATTTCCGGTATTATATGAAACATTCAATTAATAATTTAAGGTTGCGCTTGTCGGTTTCTCTATGGCCCGGAAACGAGAAGACCATAAGAGTCAGATTGAGAGTAGTTTAGACGGTAAAAATGAACTTAAGTTGGAAGTTATATTTTACAAAAAGAATGGTAACTGTATGAAAACTCAAAAAACTTGTTGTTAAATACTTACTTCATGTTTCAGGAACTCCGTTTTGGTGTCTGTTGGATATTGTCCCAATCAAAAATGAGAAGAGAGAGGTGGTACTGTTTCTTGCTTCCCACAAAGATGTCACCACGGCAAAAATGTCAGAGATGTCGATTTCAGATGAGTGTGATAGTGGTTAGTAGTGATTCTAACAATTGGCCATTTTAGTGTTCTCATGCAAATTTTATACAAAACTGCATTGTTTTTGCTAATGATATCCTTATCGTGGTTTTAAAGGAAAATGATTGATTAGTATTTAAATTTTCACTTGGTGTTTAGTCAATGTATTGTAGCGCAGATGATTTGCTTTCTTCTTACTTAGTATCTCAAACAAAGAAGTTCGTCAATTGTCAACCTACATCTAGGATTTTTATATCATTCCCTGTTTTCATTGGCCATGGTTTTGAGTTGGAAGTATTTCAATTTATAATTCCAAGCAAATCTAAACTACAACTCTAAACTAGAAACGAACTAGACACTCCGAGATATTTTGGGATGAACAGGGACGGAAGTTTAATAATCTGTTATACAGTGAGACCTCTTTTTATGTGGTGCGTTACGTTTTTCAAATTTGTCGATTTGCATGCTTCAAAAAGCGTTTTGTAGATCTGAACAAAACCTACAAATTGCTTTTAAAATATTGCAAAAATGTTGCGTCGTTCTAGAGAAATCGACAAATCGTCAGCTGTGTGCTATCTTGTGACATAGACCATTTTGGTCGAAAATGAGTTAATGATGACGTTTTGCTATACTTAACAAATACCACAAGATGCTTTAACCCGATTTTGGAAACTCGCTTCCGTTTCCCGGATATCGCAATACACAGACCAATTTATCATCAAAATGGTTGTGCACACTTGTGACACGTCATAAATGTTGTTGGGAAATGTGGAAAATTTTTCTTGTTTCTCACAAATTTATGTCCACACATTCTTTCTAAAAGCAATGCAACCTTTTGTTTATAAAAATATACTGATTAAGTCGATTAAACCATTGATTTGAGCTTATTTTAGTTTGTATGAGAATTCTGTGCACACTTGTGACACGTAGTACAATTTTACTTTTGAAACACACTTGTGACACGTGCTTTTCAGATTTTCGTTTACATTATTTACTGTATCTTTTAACTGGTGTAACCAAATAAGTTGAAACTTGGAGCGTTTGTTAAGCGATAGTATACGAACCGATTGCTTCAAAAAGTTTGGCTCTATCATTCATAGTTTTGAAATTATTTATCAACAAACTATAAAAATCGATTTTCTTGAAAAGTACTAAATGATCGTTGTCACAAGATAGCACACAACTGACGAAATTAGAAAAACGTAACGCATCTCGTAAAAAGAGGCTTCAATGTACTTCTTTCATGCTTGTTTTATTTAGATAGCCACTTTTATCAGGTACTGACTATCATTTGCATTGTGTTCTTGATTCTCCTTATTCATCCCAATCGATACCTCAAATGTTTTAACATATTCATGTGCTACAGTAGATAACCTTTTGAGAATCTAAGTAATAACAATAGTGTAATTGTTTAGTCATGTTAACTTTGCATTTCGATGTGATTTTTAATCAACTCACTCTTTCCTATATTTTGTACCGTTGGTAATTATAGCTGCTTTATTGGGAGCACGATTCCGATCAGCTGAAACCTCTTTGCTTGCAGACGACGGAGCAGAGGATGATAATCTTGAAATTGGTGTCCCGGCTGGATGCAACATGGGACGGCGTCGATCGAGAGCAGTGCTGTACCAGCTGTCCGGCCATTACAAGCCGGAAAAAATGAAGACTAAAATCAAGCTTAATAGTGTGAGTATTGCTTTAAGCTTTATTTGCTTTGAACAATACCTGTATAATAATGTGTCTTTTATTGCACCTTCATCCCGCATCAGAATATATTGCATTCTAGCGAAGCTCCACTACCTGAGTATAAGACGCAAGCCTTAAAGAAATCACGTTTTATTCTGTCACATTATGGAATGTTTAAGGGCTGTTGGGACTGGATGATTTTAGTGGCAACATTCTACGTAGCAGTTGCTGTACCTTACAATGCTGCATTTGTGAAAACTGACCGTTTAACAATGGCTTCAGATGTTATTGTTGAAGCTTTATTCATTGTTGGTAAGTCTTAAGCATGGTTAGAGTGTTTTTCTCTTTAAAAATATTTATCCGAATTATTTTTTTTGTTTTAGTTTAGTACAATTAACGTAAATAAATACTTGTTTTCCGTTACTTTATTTACAGATATTTTAGTAAACTTTCGCACAACGTACGTATCTCGCAAAGGGGAAGTTGTATCAAATTCTAAAAGTATAGCAGTCAACTATCTCAGAGGATGGTTTGTCGTTGATCTGTTTGCAGCTCTCCCATTTGACCATCTTTACGCAAGCAATGTAATTAGCGGAGAGGTGAGAAACTTTGTCTTTTTTTTTGCAAGATTGGCAATTCAGGATGCCGGGGGATATACTTTTCAATTAGAAAAATGCCTCAATATATGTCAAAACAATTGAATTTAAACATGTTAATGCAATCGAGAAACACAGGTTCAAATTATTTTCGCTCACATATGTACATATGTACCTCTTTTTATGTGGTGGCGTTACGCTTTTTGTTTTGTAGATTTCTCTGAAACCTTACAATATTGTTGCAAGCTTCTAAAAGCGTTTTGTAGATCTTAACAAAACCTATATATAAATTGCTTTTAAAACTTTGCAAAAATGTTGCGTCGTTCCAGAGAAATCGACAAATTAGAAAAACGTATTGCACCGCGTAAAAAGAGTTTTCACCAGGGCTGCGACAACTCCGACTCCGACTCCGGCTTTCTGAGATTAGCCGACTCCGACTCCGACTCCGGCTCCGGCTTTCAGCTCGAACCGACTCCGACTCCGACTCCAACTCCGGCCTACAAACTCTAGCCGACTCCAACTCCACACCCAAAGGAAAAATATATATCAAAATCTGCAACAGTGGATTTGCTGCAGAAAATGTTACATTTTCAAACAGTTTTTGCAGCAAGCTCATAGCTCATTTTTGCCCGCGTGTAAACATGTCAGCGATCTGCAGTTTTCACCAACACATACGCTGGCGCGTCCCCGAGCAATACTCCAGAGAGAAGATTATGTTGGTGCTCTGTCCCTCTCAATACATCGAGCGTCCATGGCGCGGTGGTAGCGTGTCGGATCAACAATGAAGAAGTTGATGGTTCAATCCTCGTTCTGTTTAGATTTTTTTTTCTCCAATACAATCAATCAGCCGTCGGTAATGTCGATAATTGTCGGTAACAGGCAAAAATGTCATACCCCTATATCGCAAAAAATGCTCGAGGACAGATTTCATGCAGATTCTGATATAGGGGAAATATACCCATTTTAATCACTCTAAGCCATTCGACCAATTCTCATCACTTTTGCCGTTTTCCGCTATTAAATCAACATTTTCAGATGTATCAACAATAGAGAGTTGCTTGCTCACTTTAATTTTAGCTATTTGTAACTTTGGAACAGTCAAAAACACTTTATGAAAGCTGTAATTCATGATCAAAGTGATGATAGGCCGATAATAGAAATAGGCTGAGAAAGGGTATAGTTCCCTACATTCATGCCACTATGCATCACAATCATGCGACTGTCAGTTGGGTGCAGCTTTCAACAAATGGTTAGCTCCGACTCCGACTCCGGCTCCACATATTTTTAAATGTTTCTAAAGTTACTTGACTATTATTTTGAAAACATTGGTAAATTGGATTATTTAAATACTCTCTAATTGTTATGTATTTCTCAATGAAAATAAGTTCAAATCACAAAACTGGAAAAAAATCCAGGTGACAAGTTTTAAACGTAATTGAAAAAGAAATCAAAAAATATCTCCAGTTTTGAAATCATTTTCACAAGAACAATTCAGAAGTATGGACCAAAATTTTGCCGACGATATATGATTTGTTAAAAAAAAGTGATTTTTGTGAAAAAAATAAATCACGTACTTAAAATTTTTTGATCTCATTTCTATGTAAAATCGAATTTGCAATCGAAAAGTACTATACACATTTTTTTATGTGCACCGTTTTAAAAATATAACCTTCAAAGTTAAATTTTGTCCGAAAAATTCCGTTTTTATTTTATTTTTTTAAATAGTGTCCATGATTGTCCATTTCTAAAAATATTTTTTTCGAAAAGTTCAGAAAAAAAAGTTTGTAGACCTTTAGACAAATTAACATAAATAATGTTATTTGTTGACAAATCACCATAAATCCAATCTCCCAACTCCAAATAGGCATCCTTGACTGATTAAAAAAATAATTTGGATTGAATATAAAGTTTACTAACTACTAAGTATAAAAGTATTTAAAAACGTAGGTTTTAAAGAAAACCTAGATGTTTGGGTATCAAAAGATCGGAAATTTTATGCCCTTTCCGATTCCACATAGGTTGACTTGTGAATCGTGTACCGGTTCGGATGCCGGCGGATTTTCCTACGACGTAATTCCGGGTTGGTACGAAATTCCAACGAAAAATCTATTCTATCGTTACAAATACCCCCAAAACGGTGTTATACCCACTCCAAAATGTTTATTTAGCAATTCTATGGTAATATATTGACATTTATTTGAATTAAAAGTTTGCAAAATTCAGTTTAGATAAGTTTTATATAGAATTTCCAGAGTTATATAAACTTTTATACTAAGTAGTTAGTAAACTTTATATTCAATCCAAATTATTTTTTAATCAGTCAAGGATGCCTATTTGGAGTTGGGAGACTGGATTTATGGTGATTTGTCAACAAATAACATTATTTATGTTAATTTTTAAAGGTGTACAAATTTTTTTGCACCTTTTTATTTTCGTAATAGTATTTGTTATAAAACTTTTATAGAAATCATCTTTTCATGAGTTTTTGTAGCAAAATGTTTGGCATGAGTTTCTGAACAAAACGTAGTACTAGGTTCCTGTCAAACTTTAAATTTTTTACATGTTTCATCACAAAATGTGCATAGTGCCCAAGGGGTGTAAATACTTTTTTTACATACTGTTCATAAAAAATTAGTTCAGAAAATGTTATGTACAAGATTTCAATTTTTACATTAATCACTATTAAACAAATCAGAATTCTTCAACAAAATTTTGGCCCATACTTCAAAATGGCTAAAAAGATGCGGGATGTCCCCTAAAATATACAAAAAACTAAAAAAAAAATAAAAATACCGATTTTGGGAAATTGAAATTTTGTAAATAAAAGGTATTAAGAAAATCACCAATTTTTTGTCGGTGAACCTGTTTTTTAATAGTTCTCATCAATATCTACAACTTTGTCGAAGACACCAAATCAATCAAAAATTTCCTGAAAAGTTAGAGATCTTCGAATGTTTACGTTTCATATTTATATGAACTTCTGTCAAAATTGTATGGAGATTACTTGAAGTGAATCAATGACACAAGATGGTTTCTTCTGGGAAGGCCCCCATAAAGTTTGAGTCAATTAGCAAAAAAAAATCAGAAAAAAATAGGTTGAAATCGGCCGAATACGTAGAGAACTGCTTATCTGATAAATCTATTTAAAAAAAGGAAAAATGGCAACGCAGTGCATGCGACTTAAAAAAAAACAATTAAAAAATAAGAAGTTTTGTGAATCAACCTGCATTATAACAAATACTGAACAATAAAAAAAAAACATAATTTTTGTTGAAGTTTAGAAAACTCCGACTCCGACTCCGACTCCGGGTTATCAGAAATTTTTGGCTCCGACTCCAGCTTATAAAATTTAGCCGACTCCGAATCCGGCTCCGACTCCAGCTGTTCGATTTTTGACGACTCCGACTCCGACTCTGACTCCAGGTCCCCAAAAAGACCCGACTCCATCGACTCGGGCTCCGACTCCGACTCCGACTCCACAGCCCTGGTTTTCACTGTATTCGTATTATTGGTAATTGCTTCACACTAAGCTTTTTATTTGAATAGCAACGTGGAGTTAAACATTTTGTCAG
The DNA here is from genome assembly GCF_015732765.1 of Culex quinquefasciatus. Lineage (NCBI taxonomy): Eukaryota > Metazoa > Arthropoda > Insecta > Diptera > Culicidae > Culex > Culex quinquefasciatus. The sequence goes on from NC_051863.1 coordinate 103,334,402, forward strand.
CTTCTGTGAAGTTTACCATGGCAGCTGCGAAGGTTTCACTCCGTGTTACAGATTTACATCTCTCTTTTTATTTATCTGCTCAGCCTTTCACTACTATTTGAACGCATATAACGCACATGAGAATTTCCTTTTCAGATTGTGAACAAAAAATGGCCAATTCATTTCTTTTCAGTTGCGTAGAAAGCTTTATGTTTTCTGTTTTTCAGTAACTTTTATTATTGACAATCAGATATCAAACATTTTGACAGTGAGCTAACTTAAGGAATGTTGAATTAATAGCAAGGTGGAAATAAATAATCGTTTAAGTTCACTTTGAAAAAGTAAATCCTTTCCTATGATATTAATATTTTTTCTGATTCCAATTTCATGATCTTTGATACTATTGCAACTATCACGCATAGGAATCTCACATTCACTTAGTTAAACTAACACGGTTGTTAAGGTTGGCACGATTGCTTCAAAAGATGGATAGATACTCACAATACACCGCTATGATTCTAACGTTGCTGATGTTATGCTTCTCCTTAGTTGCACATTGGTTGGCATGCATTTGGTTTGTGATAGCTGAGAAAGAAAAACTAGTCAATGAGATGGACTGGGATATTGGTAAGTATGTTGCACTGCCGTAGCACAATACGATAGATGTTAGTAAAAGGTGAACATTCATGTTTAATTTTTAAGAGAAGAGAATCGTATTTGTTAAAGAAGCATTTTTTTAAACACGGTTTGCTACAAGATCAAACCAAACAATACATGGTTGCACAGAACAAAGGTTGAGTATATATTAATAAAATTCATTGCTGGCTCTATTTTTTTAAAGCAATTTTGATATTATTGTGTCGGCTGCAAAGACAAAGTGGAGAAGATAATGATTTGAAATTTGCCCAAAACACTCGGTATAATCTGGTTGCTGAATAGTGGTTCGCAAAACGGGCTCAATTTTGAACTGCCAAAGTGGAACCAATTTACTGTTCGCCAAAAGTAGACAGTATTGTTATCGATCATTAAAAATTGTTGCAACAATAAAAAATGTGCGGCTTTTAAAGAACTGGAGTTGAAGTCTGTAACAAATCTTAAGAAAGTTGAAGGCGAGATCATCATTTTTTATAATTATGAATGGAAGTTGTTTATGGAGTCGATGCGGTTGTATCCATCCAGAAACTTTCTTTATTGTGCCAGGAAATTTAAAAAATCAGCCAGGAAATTTATCTGCGACATCGCAGAATGACACTCTCGCCGTAGTTCTTCGTCACTCGTAAAAAAGAAAAAGTTCAAGATAGTATGTCAGAGACATAACCGAAAGACATAGGACCAAACAATTTGAATGTGTTGTTGGATTGCTAGTGAAATCTGGAATAAGATTATTTTATTTTGTTTCATAGATTTGTCGGCAAAATTGTCATAAATGTTCTCCCAAGGTGAACCTTCCATGAGGGCACCGGCAACTCCAGGTTGTGGCCACTACTGTCGAAATGTCAATTTTCATGTTCAGTATCAAAAACCATGAATTTTGATACCCATATTGCCACAACTCGTATGGTTCTGTAAAAGACCCTCGAGGCCCCGGGGGAACCTGCTTTGAGATCACCGGCCACTCTAGATTGTGGCCACTACTGTCGAAATGGCCATTATTATGTTCAGTATCAAAAACCATGAATTTTGATACCCATATTGCCACAACTCGTATGGTTCTGTAAAAGTTCCCCCGGGCCCCGGGGGAACCTTCTTTGAGGGCACCGGCCACTCCAGGTTGTGGCCACTACTGTCGAAATGGCCATTATTATGTTCAGTATCAAAAAGCATGAATTTTGATACCCATATTGCCACAACTCGTATGGTTCTGTAAATGTCCCCCCGGGCCCCGAGGGAACCTTCTTTGATGGCACCGGCCACTCCAGGTTGTGGCCACTACTGCGAAATGGCCATTATTATGTTCAGTATCAAAAAGCATGAATTTTGATACCCATTTTGCCACAACTCGTATGGTTCTGTAAAAGTTCCCCCGGGCCCCGGGGGAACCTGCTTTGAGATCAGCGGCCACTCCAGGTTGTGGCCACTACTGTCGAAATGGCCATTATTATGTTCAGTATCAAAAACCATGAATTTTGATACCCATATTGCCACAACTCGTATGGTTCTGTAAAAGTTCCCCCGGGCCCCGAGGGAACCTGCTTTGAGGGCACCGGCCACTCCAGGTTGTGGCGACTACTGTCGAAATGGCCAATTTCCTCCTTCTGCTGCTGGTGGTTCTTCCTTCTGGTTGCTGGTCCTCGTCTTCTATTGGCCGCTGCTGTTGCTGCTGCTCCGCGCCGGCCCGACGTGCACAGTTTGAGTGCTCGTTCCAAAGTGACTTGCTTTTGCGAAATTTTCTGCTTAAATAGCGGCACAGCCGGAGAACGGCACAAAAGGGGCGCGGTCTCGAATGCATACGCTCGCTCTGATTGGTAATCTGTCCGATTTGTACTGAAAAATTACTCATTTTGATTGCATGTTTTAAGTGCTTTAACTATGTTTAGTCAAACTATCTATGCAGTTAAACAATAGCTGAAGTCTTTCTCTTTCGATTGGTGGTCCAACCGTCTGGATTGATTCACAGGGAAAAAAGATATAAGCGTTCAAAATGTCCCCTTTTTTAACGCTGAAAAGTGACGCTTTGGATCGAATTTCTGAACTGGCCCCCCAATATAGTAAGTAGAGACATAGTCCTATGTCAAAAACATGTATGGAATTTTAACAATTCGTCAGTTGTGTGCTATCTTGTGACATAGACCATTTAGTACTATTCGAAAAAATCGATTTTTATAGTTTGTTGGAAAATAATTTCAAAACTATGAATCTGGGTGCTGAATAGTGGTTCGCAAAACGGCCTCAATTTTGAACTGTCAAAGTGGAACCAATTTACTGTTCGCCAAAAGTAGAGAGTATTGTGATCGATCATTAAAAATTGTTTTTTTTTTTGCAAGAATGAAATTTTTTGGCTTTTGAGCACCTGGGGTTGAAGTCAAGAGACCTTAACAAAGTTGAAGGCGAGATTGTATTTTTTTTATAATTATGAATGGAAGTTGTTTATGGAGTCGATGCGGTTGTATCCATCCAGACAGTGTTGGAATTCGAGCGAGAAGAAGGAAAGCATTTCTCGCTCGCGAGCGAGGGAGAGAACATGTAGTACTTTTCACTTCTCGCTCGCGCTCGCATTTTCGTTTGCGTTCTCGCTCTCACCGTGAGCACTCGCGAGCGCAACGTGCTAGCCGTTCGGCACAAGCTAGCAATTTGTTTTTTAGACTTATGAATGCGAACCAGGCGATGGTATAGAGGTGTAATCAATCGCTGTGTTGTTTTTGGTTCTTTTCTAACACGTTCAACTTCTCGCGAATGGGCAATTCTGGCTCGCGAGAAAGTCCGTTCGCGAGCGGAGGAGAGCACGCGCAATTGGTGAGTTTCTCTTGGCAGCTCGAGACACGTGGTGAGAACTTGAGAGAGAGGATTTTTTCTCGCGAGAGCGCGAGAATACCAACACTGCATCCAGAAGCTGTCTTTATTGTTTGATTCCGATTGAAAACCTGGTTTAGTGAACATTCTTTCTCTTTGTTGGATCAGCTTCGCTAGAATTAGCGATATTTTTTTTTTGCTGGATCAGGAAGAGCTGCAGGATTCCAAAATCAGTCAGGGAATTTATTTGCGACATCGCAGAATTACACTCAAGCCGCAGATCTTTGTCACCCGTAAAACAGAAAAATCTCTTCTAACCGCGACGCAACAATTTTCCACCAAAACATTTCAAAAACAATACAAATTTAAACACATACTACTGATTACAAAACAGCTCATTTACCAGTAAGAAAAAAGTCATGCTTTTGCTTAAACAGCCTCCTACTTTGTAGATGTAAACAAAGTGGGATGATTCTAAAATCACGTTACGCATTCTCTCTATTCATCACCTAGGGTAGAATTGGACCAGTATTACTGCAGGTAAAGTGTTATACAGTCATCCCTCATATTCAGAACAGTTTACAGATCGGCCAATGTTCAAAAAATCATAGCAAATCGATAATTGAAATTAATGATTCGCTTTTAACCTTCATTCGAAAGCTTTTCCTGCGATCTTTCGAATGCTGTATCGAACAATTGCTAATTGTAACTTTTATATCAAGTTTTTGAAGGAAAATTTTGACCCTTGAAATCCACAAATTTGCAACACTTTTTTCTTACGGTTGTAAACAAACTTCGGATCTCTACAGGAGTAAATATTTTCTACAAAATAATGACTTCACACACAAGAACCAATGGAACTCAAGCTTAGTAATATTCTATAAATGGTCTGATAGCTTTTTTGTGAAAATACCAGTTAAATTCAGTTGTTCCACAATTGTGGAAGGCAGAATAACATCCCACAAATATAAACCAGGCCATTTGGAGGCAGTATTTTGCTGCTCAGGATGAAATAGTCTTGAAATTAAGTTTTTTGTTCAAAAAGTACTACTTCTGCTAGTGAAATAGCAAGAGAATGTCCAAATAAAGGTCCTAAAATTAGTAGAGTCGAGAGAAAAGCTGCTTTTGGCATGCTATTGACAAATTATCACAAAAGTGTTCCGAATTTGTGGGTGTTCCGGATATGTGGGATGACTGTAGTTTTGGTTTGGTTTCTTTCTTTTTTTTTAAATGTCGAAAAAAGGTGAGAATATTTTTTTTGTTCCATCATCTGGGGCGAATCAAGCACATGGGGCGAATTGGGACAGCTGTTTTAGCAAAGTTGCAATTAAGTGAATTAAGTTCACGAATGTCAGAACCACGAAGGAATTTATTCATGAGTATGGTGCATTTGCACCATGAACGTGAATATATTCCTTCGTGGTTCTCGCATTCGTGAATTTAATTCACGATTTCGAGAATTGTTTTTTTTTTCAGTGTAGGCTATGACGACTTAGTGAGCGTGAACTGGAATTAGGAATACTGTTACAGAGAGCGAGTAGTGGCGTTATAACCACGGCAAATAGTATCAAGGGCATTTGTGGAAATACAGTGTCCCATCCCAGAAGGAGTACTAAACCTTCTTAGCATGGTGCTCCCAACGAATACAACCAAATCTTGGAGCGTATGGTGGTGTGTCCCCACGCTTCTTCCTCCCTGTCGATTCAGAATTGTGTTGTTGTTCAAACACTCAGTGCTCAAACTCAACCCAATTAGGGTACGTTATCCATTAGTGGACCCCTTTCCTATAGTGGACCCTCTGAAGAGTTTTTGATGAAAAATTCAATAAAATCACAATTTCAAGCGTGTTATTGTCTACAAATCTTTTATTTGGCATGTTCAGCATCATTTAAACCAATGTTGACTGATATTTAACTGTCCTGTGTCCCCTGTTAATAAAACATTCAAAAATGAAGAAAACTGTGTATTTAACCAAAAGTTTCTCTTAAACATACAATGAATGCTTGTTGTTATCAACCTCAACGCATATATTTTTCAATTATGAGTATAAATATAGCTGTTTCATGTTAAAAGTACCAAAAATGCTGAAGCCGTAAAAAATTATAATTAATCAAAACTATATTCAATTATACTAAACTGAAGCATCATAATTGCAGTTTGAAATGATATTTTATAATAATAAATCAAGAAAAAATAAACATGCGTGGTTTTATCAGCAACTGTAAACAAATCTATTGTTTAGTTTTGGTCAACCATTTATGTAATTAATATGAAAAAATGTGCATCAAAATTACTTTTTTTAAATTATGTTATGTTTACAGTGGTTTTTGAAACGTTTTCTCTGATCTTTTTCGGAAATAAATGTGTTTAAATGTCTGTTTGGTTTTGTTGTTGTTTGAAGCCAAATTTGTTAACAAAACATATTTGTTTATGATAAAAAGTGAGCAGAATCCATCTTTTATTCATTATATCTATTATAGACCTACACCATGCATCAAGACATCAAATATCAGTTAAATTTGGTTTAAAAAAAAACAGTTTGCCTATAGTGGACCCGGGTCCACTATAGGAAAAGGGGGTCCATAAAGGGAAAAAAACTTTTTTTCCAATGGCTATTTTTCTGCTCAAAAACAAATAAAATGATGAAACAAATAGTCGAAATTGTTCAAAAGACTTCAGTTTTCATTGTTTTGTACAAAGGATTATGAAAAAGTGCTTAAAATATTGAAAATTTCGATAAATTAACAACATTTCATTTTTTTTCATTTATAACCCTCTAACACCCATTGTTGCACCAGTGCTCCATAATTCTTTTACTTCAAATTGTGATTTCTTGAATATAAGGTATTTAACAAATGAAAAAAGTTCTTCATGCACAAACCTATTTGAAATATATAATAATACCAATTCGATTGGTTAATCGACATGGTTAACAGAAACGTAAAAAAATCACAATTTTGTTTGAGCGGAAATAGGTTATTTTTTCATGAACTAAAACCAATAATTCTTGAAAAAGCTTGCCTAAACTGCAATAGTTTATTTTCATTAGGCTAGATCTATTTTCAGATGCTTCAGAAATTAATAATATCATAAATAAATCTAAATATAAAATTTTCTGATCATTCGATTAATTAATTCTAAATTGAATTGATCAATTTTCAGAGCATTTAAAAAAAGGCTCTAAAAAGATGAGAAAATGTATACTTCTTATTAAATTTCGGGAATTCCCGGGAAATTTGTAAATTTCGGGAAATATTTTTTCGGGAAATCCCGGGAATTTCCGGGATTTTTTTCCCGGGACGGGAAATTGGACGCTCTAGTTGTTGGACAAAGTTGTTGAGTACCGTCAGTGGGGGTGACTATGGGTCAAAAAACGAAACACCTCTCGAAATTTCTTAAAAACAAAAACAATTTAAATAACATCGAAAATCTTTTAACGTAGATTTGTTCTTAGATAGTTTACTAACATTTTCCCAAAATATGGTCGATTTTGATGAACACTACCTTAAATGCCAATTGTTTGAAAATTGACCCAATCTCACCCTTAGAGGGTGACATTGGGTCAAATGAAACTAAAATGATGCTGAAATACAAATATATGGTAAAAACAAGTCATCCAACAGCGTTTCTTGTTCGAGGGAATCGTATTGACACGCTACAATGTTTGAAGTGGAGATTTTCAAACACTTGGGTAGTTTTCGAGCAATTCTAACAAAAATATTAGAAAAATGATTTTTCGAGAGGTCATTTTTGGCCAAAAACGTACCCCAACTTTAGACATCTGCCAAAATAACAGGATATGTTCTAGGAACGAATTTTTTTCAGCGAAGTCATCTTAAGATGTCCCCTACACAACCCTTTTAACAGAATTCAGTTTCATTGAAAAGAATCTGAGAAATGGTAAAATCCGTAAAAAATCACTTTGACCCAAACTCACCCCCCAGACCCAATGTCACCCCCACTGACGGTATTAAATTTCCAATTAGATTCTCACTTTTTGGAATATTTTGATGGAAGTAGCGCATTCTGCTGATAAATCCGTAAGAAAATTTGGGTTTTTATATATTTTATTGATTTTACAAACAACCCATACAAACTTCACTTTCGATTATCAATGGGTAAATGTTGCCCGATTTCGCTCATATTCTGCCCAGAGTTTTAACATAGGCCAATTAACAGAAATCAGCTTATGGTCTAAAACATGCTGTCCCTATTCAGACTGTTCAACAGTTCGAAATTTACTGACAAAATATCAACATGTAGCCTTATGGAAGGAACAATCTAGTGTTGTATTTTTCAAACACCTTTTTGTATCATAATGGACCTCATGTGAATAAGGGCAGAATAACTATTAAGGTTGACCCAGTTCTTTTTTTTTTTTTTTAATTTATATTTATTCAAATTTCTTTTCCATGTACATTCATTCAGTTAAAATATTATTGAGTGTCCAATCACAAACGATGACTTTTCACCTCAATTTTAAATACTAGCAACTTTCATTTATTCATGAAATATTGTAGCTTTCGCTATTCAGTGATTTCAAATGTAGGAGGTCCTACATGTACAAAAGGGAAAAGGGATACCTTAAAACTAACTTATAAACTATATAAAGAGCGGATCAATGCAGCTGAAGACTGCAATGATTTTTGTCGAAATGCATCAATTATCTTATTGGACATAACATCCAAAGTGTCAACTTCAGCTAATTGATGAAGTTCACTGGTGCTGAACCAGGGAGGAAGTTTCAGAATCATTTTCAGAATTTTGTTCTGAATCCTCTGAAGTTTTTTCTTCCTGGTTAAGCAACAGCTTGTCCAGATCGGCACAGCATAAAGCATGGCAGGTCTGAAAATTTGTTTATAAATTAACAGTTTATTCTTGAGACAAAGTCTAGAATTCCTGTTTATAAGTGGATACAAACATTTAATATATTTGTTACATTTAACCTGGATACTTTCAATGTGATCCTTGTAAGTAAGGTTTTTGTCAAAAGCAAGTCCAAGATATTTCACTTGATCCTCCCACTTTAAATTTACCTCATTCATCTTTATAATGTGATGACTTTTGGTTTAAGAAAATCAGCCCTTGGTTTGTGAGGGAAAATAATAAGTTGAGTTTTGCAGCATTTGGAGTAATTTTCCATTTTTCAAATAAGAATTGAAAATATCCAAGCTTTTTTGTAATCTTCTTGTGATGACACGAAGGCTTCTACCTTTGGCGGAGATGCTTGTATCATCAGCAAAAAGTGATTTCTGACATCCTGGAGGCAAATCAGGCAAGTCAGAAGTAAAAATATTGTATAAAATTGGACCCAAAATGCTTCCTTGAGGGACGCCAGCACGTACAGGTAGTTGATCAGATTTGCTATTCTGATAACATACCTGCAGAGTACGATCCGTCAAATAATTTTGAATAATTTTCACGATATAAATCGGAAAATTAAACCTTTTCAATTTCGCAATCAAACCTTTATGCCAAACACTGTCAAATGCTTTTTCTATGTCTAGAAGAGCAGCGCCAGTAGAATAGCCCTCAGATTTGTTGCTTCGAATTAAATTTGAAACTCTCAACAACTGATGAGTAGTTGAATGTCCAAGGCGAAATCCAAACTGCTCATCAGCGAAAATTGAATTTTCATTAATGTGCGTCATCATTCTATTAAGAATTATTCTTTCGAATAATTTACTAATAGATGAAAGCAAACTAATGGGCCGATAGCTTGAGGCTTCAGCAGGATTTTTATCCGGTTTCAAAATCGGAATTACTTTGGCATTTTTCCAACTACTGGGAAAATATGCCAAATCAAAACATTTGTTGAAAATTTTGACCAAGCAACTTAAAGTTGCTTCTGGTAATTTTTAATTAAAATGTAAAAATGCCATCCTCACCAGGGGCTTTCATATTTTTAAATTTTTTGATAATAGATTTTATTTCATTCAGATCCGTATTAAAAACTTCATCTGATGAAAATTCTTGTTCAACAATATTCTGAAATTCTATTGAAATTTGATTTTCAATAGGACTCAAAACATTCAAGTTGAAATTATGAGCACTCTCAAACTGCTGAGCAAGTTTTTGAGCTTTTTCCCCATTAGTTAATAGAATATTATCACCATCTTTTAAAGAAGGGATTGGTTTTTGAGGTTTCTTAAGAACCTTTGAAAGTTTCCAAAATGGTTTGGAATAGGGTTTAATTTGTTCGACATCTCTTGCGAACTTTTCATTTCGCAGGAGAGTGAATCTGTGGTCAATAACCTTTTGCAAATCTTTTTGAATTCGCTTCAGTGCAGGATCACGAGAACGTTGATACTGTCTTCGGCGAACATTTTCAGACGAATCAGAAGCTGAAGATCGTCATCAATAATGGGAGAATCAAATTTGACTTGGACTTTAGGAATAGCAATATTCCTAGCATCCAAAATTGCATTAGTTAAAGATTCCAAGGCTGAATCAATATCAGCTTTGGTTTCTAAAACAAAATCATGATTTAAATTATTCTCAATATGATGCTGATACCTGTCCCAATTAGCTTTGTGGTAATTAAACACAGAACTATTGGGTCTGGTAACTGCTTCATGGGAAAGTGAAAAAGTTACTGGAAGGTGATCAGAATCAAAATCAGCATGAGTCACTAAAGGACCACAATACTGACTTTGATTTGTCAAAACCAAATCAATAGTAGATGGATTTCTAACAGAAGAAAAACAAGTTGGCCCATTCGGGTATAAAACCGAATAAAGACCAGAAGTGCAATCTCTGAACAGAATTTTACCATTGGAATTTACTTTTGAATTATTCCAAGATTGGTGTTTGGCATTAAAATCACCGATGATCAAAAATCTAGATCTATGCCGAGTAAGTTTATTCAAATCCCCTTTGAAATAATTTTTATTTTCCCCAGTGCATTGGAATGGCAAATATGCAGCTGCAATCATAATTTTCCCAAAAGAAGTTTCAAGTTCAATGCCCAAACTTTCAATAACTTTTAACTTAAAGTCACGTAACGTGCTATAAGTCATACTACGGTGGATAACTATTGCAACTCCACCGCCATTTCGATTCATTCGGTTATTAGTTATAACTTTATAATCTGGATCACTTTTCAAATAAGTGCCAGTTTTTAAAAATGTTTCGGTTATAACAGCAACATGCACGTTATGAACTCGTAAAAGTTGAAAAATTCATTTTCTTTCGCTTTTAAAGAGCGAGCATTAAAATTCATAATATTGATGGAATTACTTAGATCCATGATTAAACTTCAGGGTAAGAACAACATCATTCGCAAATTTTAATCCAATCTGGATTGCTTCCATCATGGATGTAGCATTACTCATTGTTTGAATTAAACCAAACAGTGAGTTTTGCAAAAAAGTCATTTTTTCAAACGTAACATCGCCGAGATCAGAAAGTCCCAAAGCGTTGCCAACCGAAAAAATTTTAGATTGAACTTGAGGTACCTGGCCAATTTCCGGAAGAATGACAGAGGATTTGAAATTTTTGGATGTACCTGAAACAGCGGCGGCGGAAGAAATACCGTTGCCTATTTCAATGGTAGAAATATTTTGTCTAGCTCTCATTTGAGGGAGATAGCAAAACGTTTGATTTAAAGTTGCAGGTACAACCTGACTTTGAGAAAATTTCGGTTTGGATTTCGGCTGATGCTTAGCACGAGAATCCAAAACCTTTTTTCTGATGGGACAATCCCAGAAATTTGATTTGTGATTTCCACCACAATTTGCACATTTAAATTGGGTGACTTCTTTCACGGGACAATTGTCCTTGTCGTGAGAAGAATCCCCGCAAACCATGCATTTTGGAACCATGGCGCAATGATCAGTACCGTGACCGAATGCCTGGCAACGCCGGCACTGGGTCAGATTCTGGCCATTACCGCCATGTTTCTTAAAATGCTCCCACTTTACCCGTACATGGAACAAAAACTGAACTTTGTCCAAAAGTTTCAAATTGTTGATTTCATTTCTGTTGAAATGAATCAGATAAAATTGTGAAGTCAAACCAAAGCGAGAAATATTCCCGTTTGATTTTTTCTTCATTGGTATTACTTGGGATGGGGCAAAGCCAAGCAACACCTTAAGTTCGTTTTTGATCTCATCCACCGACAAGTCGTTGGAGAGACCTTTCAAGACCGCCTTGAATGGCCGAGCATTCTTGGTCTCATACGTGTAGAAATTGTGTTTGTGGTTTTTCAAATAACCAACAAAAGTTTGGTGATCTTGTAAAGATTCCGTCAACAAGCGACATTCTCCTCTTCGACCAAGCTGGAACGAAACTTTCAAATTGCAAGTTTCCTTGCAATTCTTCAGTTGCGTTCGAAAGCTGGCCAAATCGGAGACGGAAGTCACTACAATTGGCGGAGCCTTTACTCGTTTCTCGACGGCAGAAGGCTCAGTACGAGGAGAAGGTTCCTTGTCTTCAGTTTCGGATAAAACACCGAAACTGTTTGTCAATGGAATTGGAGGATTGACCTCAAATTCAGAATCAGAATCAGACCTCAGAAGAGGCTGTTTTCTTTTTCTGTTTCCGTTAGCCGGTTTAGCGTTCAAACGCTTCACCGACGTAACGACCAAATCTTCTGAAGATTTGCGTTTACCTTTGTTTTGACGCATTTTGCAAGCAAAGTTCTCTTAAAAAGATGGCTTTGTTTTTAAAATACAACAAAATTTCAGGTGGGGTTAGTCTTGAAAAGACTGTTTAGAATTTTGGAAAATAACTCAGGTAGTCTTTAAAAAGACTGTGAATTTTGTTTTGAAATAACTCTGAGCTTAGGTAGTAAAAAATACCGCAGCTCTAGTGTCCGTTCACCACGAAGGTTCGCAAGACACTGAAGGTTGACCCAGTAAATTGGTAAATTGGTAGTCGAACCTTGCTCCTCTTATTATCATGCGAGCTTGAATCAAGTTTCTCCCTCAGCTGACGATAGGTTGCTTTTTATAACCGCTCTTAATTTTATGCAGTTCCACGTTTTGCAAACTCTTGACATTTGGTTGTGGTTTCAAGCTCATAAACTCCTAACGGTGATATTACGCATAAAAGTTTCGTTATTGCTAAGCATGAAAGTAAAGATATGTTTGCTGTTAATCTTATGTTCTGGTTAACGGCTTTAACATATTCGCAACTTTTACAGGATGGATTCATACTTTGGCAGAACGCTTAAAGATTCCAGTGTCAAACGTGACGCACGGTGAGGCTTACATAACAGCATTGTACTTCACTTTTACTAGTTTGACCTCAGTTGGGTTTGGGAATGTTAGTCCCACGACAATCACAGAAAAAATCTTCAGTATAGTCATGATGCTTATCGGAGGTAAGAACTGTTGCTTCATCTGATATTGAAACACCTTACATAACAAAGTAATTAATTGGATGAAGTCAATGTAGATTAAAAAACAATGAAGTTAGTTTGCTTTAGAAAAAAGTTCAATTTAGTACTGTGTTCGTAAAAGCTACAAACTTTCTTATATTTATTCCAGCATTGATGCATGCAGTAGTTTTCGGAAACGTTACAGCAATCATTCAACGGATGTATTCTCGTCGTTCTCTTTATCAAAGTAAATGGCGTGATTTAAAAGACTTTATAGCTCTGCATCAGGTAATTTTAAACATTCTGTTGTGATGATGGAAATTATATATGTTTTGTTTTTTTTATCGCCTTAGATGCCGAAAGAACTGAAGCAAAGGATGCAGGACTATTTCCAAACTATGTGGTCACTGAACCATGGTATTGATATATATGAAGTATGTTTTACAGTAGGAACATTTAGTTAACAGAAATACTATATATTTTTCATTTTACCAGATTCTAAAAGAGTTCCCAGAAGAACTGAGAGGTGATATATCAATGCACCTTCATCGGGAAATTTTACAGCTGCCCATTTTTGAGTCAGCTTCACAGGTAAAGATGGATATCGTAGTAACATTCCATAAGGGTGAAACCTTGGATGTAAACAAACAGTCTATCCTTTCTGCTCTAGTGGAAGTTCACGTATGTGCGAGTGGGATAAGCTGCCCAGGGCAGACGGCAAAAACAAAATTTATGCCATTTCAATAACAAATACTGTTAAAATAACATAAAAAGTTATGGAATCTTCATGAAAAATCCATTTAGGAATAAGAGTTTAATAACAGTTTATGTTATCATAACAAAATTTGTTATTTGGTTTGATATTGGTTGAAATCAAAACAACTTGGAAATAACATTTCTTTATGGAAAAATAACTTCAACCGTTATTAGAATGATAACAGAATGATAATAACAAAGATTTGTTCGAAGAATAACTAAAAATGTTATAAATAATATAAACATCGCTTGATTATTTTAACCGACTGAGAAAGCCGACCAATCAAAACAGAACATTCCAGTCAACAAATCATCCGTTATAAATAACATAAAATGTTATTGGCCTAGTATTTTTAAATATCGAAAGTGTTATTATCAAGTTTTTTTCGTCTACTCGCCCGGGCAGACGGTAATAACAAAATTCATGCCATTTCAATAACAAATACTGTTAAAATCGAGGGGCACGTCACTCCTGCGTTCACCGAGCGATAAAGCTTCCCTTTCAAACCTTTGCTGCGCTAACTTTTGCTTTTCCGCTTTGAATTGCTTTAACTCGCGTTTACCGCGATAACTCGCTTTTTGGTTTACCTTTTCTTGCGTTCACGCATCAGACTGCTCGATTTTTTTGACAGCGAGAACTGTTAAGAGCAAATGACAGTTCTCGTTGTTAAGTCATTCGAGCAGATTGTTTATCTCTAGAAACAAAGTGTGATGGAGAGATCAGCCGCCGGAATCGTTTTCTGCGCCTGCCACGGGTTCCTGTTCCAGGGACTTTAGACGACTCTACCACTGATTTTATGTTTTATCAATTTCGTGGTGGAAAAAGCTTTTTTCAAGTTGAGAATTTGGGAAAACAGTGACCAGAAACGGGCCCCAAAATGCCCCCAACAACGATGAGCCACGAACCATTTCCAAGTTTACTTCCCGGGCCTAAACATTTCACAACGCCGCTTACCTGAGCTGAAGCAGTTCACCAAATCGTGTAAGTTAAACAGCTTTTGTTACCCCAAAACAAGTCTTCTACAGTATTCCGTTTTCCAGCTCAGAACCCTGTAATGCCGATCATTTGTGTGCGACCGAATCCGTGATGACCATTCTCCTGCAGAACCTAGTCATTTGTCAGCAGAAGAGGGTCAACATGTACTACAATGAGGCTACCGGCGGAAAGTTCGTTCCAACTTACAGAGCGTACTTTGGTGATTTTGGTGAATTTGAAGCCTAGCACAATGGACAGCGAGCGAGCAAGTTCGTTTCGGCAGCTGTTACAGCCGGATGACTTTACCTTTGCTCAGTAGGGTGAAGGAGAAAAACAGAGCCGGGGAACAACTACAGAACTGGCCAGTGCCACGTGAAGCTGAACGATATAGGACGATTCGTCCCGTGAGGCAAAGTGATCGACCCCAAATGCAAATGAACAAAACGACGGAGCGTCTGGCTGTGGACAAAAAGAACGAACGCCAATAGATTTGGGCAACCAGCTCGGAAGATAGCAACGGCAGCATCTGGTACATCAGAGAAGCCCCGTAACTCCAAGAATCGGTTGCGGTTACGACAGAAGGCGACGGTTTGCGCAGTAAAACGCCATCGCGCAAGAAGAAGAAGTAGTATCGGTTGTGTGCGACTATCTGGGCTAGTACGAGTGCAACGTAAACTTTCATTGAGTTGTAAAACGATGCGTTTGTTTTAATAAGCAAATCTTCCGCTGAAGTGAACTAAACTCACTAAACAGCTTTTGTATAATTCAATTCTATAAACAAAAAAATCAACGAGCCAGTAAGTGGCCTTGATGGTTCAGGTGCGGAGGAATCTGGAGAACTCGTCCCGGGAAGTCGATGTTTTATCTTGCTTGCGCCATTCTTAATCATTCATTTCGCTGCCCAGAATGGTCTCTTAGATGGGTTACTACGTGGCCAGTAGCTAGGGAACCTCCAGCTTGGAGTTGCCGCTCTTGTTGAACACCTACAGTACCACGTCTAGCCTTGTCCATCACCCAACCTTCATCTCAACTGGAATGTTGATGTTCTTGACCTCATGCGCCTCTTCCACCATTTCTTGATGGCCTGCAGCTGCTCGTACATTCTGTTGAACAGGTATAGACTTTGCCGCACAATCGCTGGAGGTTGCTCATGTCGCGGGAGAAGTCCAAACTACACGCATA
Organism: Culex quinquefasciatus; assembly: GCF_015732765.1. Taxonomy (NCBI): domain Eukaryota; kingdom Metazoa; phylum Arthropoda; class Insecta; order Diptera; family Culicidae; genus Culex; species Culex quinquefasciatus. Next base: position 103,350,067 of record NC_051863.1, read on the forward strand.
ACCGGAGACCTCTTGCTGCTCCGGGAATAGGTTGCGGGCATCGAGTGCATCGTTGGGTTGGCGATGTTCTTCATATCCTCCGGAATGTTCCACTCCTTGACGAACAAGCTTTTGCCGTCGGAGGTCATCACGAAGCGCCGATTTTTGTCGACGAAGGTGATCGTGGCGGTCGTAATCAGGGTTACCAGGTCTGAACAGAAAAATCTGGCTAAAAATCTGGAAAAAATCTGGCAAGCCACTTTTCTCGAAGTAAAAAGCAATTTTGTGTTCAAAAACAGTGTATTTTCACTCTTGATACATTAAAGATTCACAAACTAAACAAAATACATCAACAAAATAATGAGTGGAAGAAATAGAAAATTATTTTTTTCAAATTGGCACTCAAAAAATCTGGCAATGCCAGATTTATCTGGCAACCTGGCACCCCTGGTCGTAATCCTGAACAATGTCGCCACTGCGGGTTTCCCAGTGTAAGAGAACAAAATGTGAGGTTTCTTATCCAATTGCTTTCAGTTTAATCTTCTCAGGCAAATGATCTTCTTGTCGGGCGTTTCCGCCACGCTTTCCCCATGCTACTTGTTGTAATCCGGGTAGAACTTGACGCAAAATTGATTCTTCCGGGTGCTAAAGCGTGACGCGACGTCGCCCTTTTCGGTGTCCCACAACTTGAGGTAGCTTATTGCCTCGGCACGGCTGGCTGGTGGCCCGAGTATAGGTTCACAAGCAGATATCCGGGCTGCAGGGGAGCAGAAGAAGGGCTGATTTGGGGAACCACCAGATGTCGAAAATGTCCTTGGTTTGGCCGGTCCAGGTGTGGGTGTGAGCCTTCGGCAGGAAGCACCGGTCGGGAGCACCACTTTTGTCACCGGCGTGCGGCGGATGCAGAAACGATGGACCATAATGATCAACCAAGTCTTACGTACTTCTCCTCGATCGGCTTATCCTTAGTCACGCAGCTTCTTGACCATCCTCCTCCATAAGTTCCTCACGTCGAACGCGCCACCTGCCCCATGGGGACCATCAGCGGAGCGGCACAAAACTCCAACGATTTTGCCACCGAGTGGACTAAAACCGACGTTCGCACTAGAGTACACTTTTCCGAGTGTGAGTAAAAATAAATCACACAGATTGCTACAGTGAGTCAAATATTTGTCCGTACCCCCCCGTACGGAAAATGTTTGTGATATAAAAGTACATAAAATTCGATTAAAGTGCCATGTTTTATAAATCAATCGACGCAACAGAATATCCTCTTTAAGACACTGTCATTGGATTTGCAAAAAACTTTTTCTTAAAAAATACAAAAATAGTTTACTGAAAAAAGTCAAAAAAAGAGGTCAAATAATTGTCCGTACCCCTAGTAAAAGTACAAAATCTGATCGATTCAAGTGAATTTATTTATGAAATGTTGTTTCTGTGTCAAATACTAGTACCTCTAGCCAGTTTGTGACAACTTTGAACTTCTGATAAGTTTGTTTAGTTAGTTTATATTAAAAATTGGTTTAAATTTAGTATTTTTAAGTAAAACTTATCAAAACATAAGTTTATAAACAACTATTTTTATAAAATTGCTATTTTATGTTGTAAGAGTCGCTATTGAACAAGTTTCAACAATATTTGTTCAAAATATACATTGTTTTCATCTTTTTCATTGACATTTTTCGATCAAAAATACTGTTTCGGAACAATACCGTTAAACAATCCGGATTGTCCCGGAACCGGTATAACCCCTCGGGGGGAAATTTTGTGGTGGTCAGATAGAGGACAAAAAAACCCACCTCTTGCAATTTGAAGCATCCAATTTCGTCCATTACAGCCCGATTACGAGTCCCTAGTCTGAAAATTTAAATTTTCACTTTCCGTGCTGAGAATTTCTGTACCGTCCTGGGTCAGAATGTTTTGCTTGAGGAATTTGAAAATTTCAAATTTCAGACTAGGGACTCGTAATCGGGCTGTAGTGGACGAAATTGGATGCTTCAAATTGCAAGAGGTGGGTTTGTCCTCTATCTGACCACCACAAAATTTCCCGAGGGTTATACCGGTTCCGGGACAATCCGGATTGTTCAACGGTATTGTTCCGAAACAGTATTTTTGATCGAAAAATGTCAATGAAAAAGATGAAAACAATATATATTTTGAACAAATATTGTTGAAACTTGTTCAATAGAGACTCTTACAACATAAAATAGCAATTTTATAAAAAATAGTTGTTTATAAACTTATGTTTTGATAAGTTTTACTTAAAAACTAAATTTAAACCAATTTTTAACATAAACTAACTAAACAAAGTTATCAGAAGTTCAAAGTTGTCACAAACTGGCTAGAGGTACTAGTATTTGACACAGAAACAACATTTCATAAATAAATTCACTTGAATCGATCAGATTTTATACTTTTACTAGGGTACGGACAATTATTTGACCTCTTTTTGACTTTTTCAGTAAACTATTTTTGTATTTTGTAAGAAAAGTTTTTGCAAATCCAATGACAGTGTCTTAAAGAGGACATTCTGCCGCGTCGATTGATGTACAAAACATGACACTTTAGTCGAATTTTATGTACTTTTATATCACAAACATTTTCCGTACGGGGGGGTACGGACAAATATTTGACTCACTGTATGTTTATTTATTTTTTCACGAAAACTGCAGGAAAAGAATCAAAACAAAAACTACTCGATTTAAGACGGCAAGGTTGCCGTCGATTTCGTTCAGTTAAAAAGTTGAGCAGACGCTGACCGCTTTAACTCGCTTTAACGTGCGATAACTTGTGATAACATGCTTTAAGCTAAGAACAAGATTGTCCGTTCGACGCAGTGGTGAACGCAGAACGCTGTGCCAGTTCGATTTTTCCATCAGCTGTCAGTCGAACAATCTGCAGGGGTTGCTTTGTTCAATGGTCGATGACTGGCAGGCTATGATGACAGGCGCAGAATTTTGCGTTTGCGTCCAGGCCTGACGGACAATCTTTTTCTTACCTTTAGGGTTGCGTTATGTGAAAAATCGGCACGATGAGTAGCGTTAAGGATTTTCGAGCTCGTTTTTGTGCGTTTTAGTGAATTATCGCGGAGTGACGTCCCCCTCGGTTAAAATAACAGAAAGTGTTATGGAATCTTCTTGAAAAATCAATTTTTGCATAAGTGTTTAATATCAGTTTATGTTTTCTCATAAAAATTTGTTATTGGTTTGAAATGGGTTGATTGGTCCAACAATTATTGAGATTATCGAATTAGTTGTTAAAATAACAAAAAATAATAACAAAGATTTGTCCGAAGAATAACCAAAAATGTTATTAGTGTGTTATTACAATAACAATCCAATAACATAATCATAACGACGAATAGCAAATCTTGTTATAAATAACATAAAATGTGATAGGCCTAGTATTTTCAAGTGTCAAAACATGTTATTCCCAGGTTATTTCCGTCTGCTCGGGCAGGGCTCGTTTACACCAAAGGGTTCGCCGTATTGAAAATAATGCACGGAAATAAGGGACCATCCATCAACCACGTGGACACTTTAGGGGGTGGTATGGCGATTGTCCATGCTCCATACAGAAAAGATTTTTTTTTGTATGGACAATTGTCCACGAGGGGGGAAGGGGGTTCGAGATTACCAAAAAAGTGTCCACGTGATTTATGAATGGTCCCTAATATGAGTAGATATTTCACTTTGTATTGATTTTTTTTTTGTTTTGAAATATAATCGTCTCGCTTAAACAATTATATTCCAGGGTTGTCTTAAACTTTTGTCATTACATATCAAAGCAAACTTCTGTGCTCCGGGTGAATATCTTATCCATAAAGGAGATGCACTGAGCTATATTTACTACATTTGCAATGGATCCATGGAAGTGATGCAGAATAATATGGTTGTTGCAATTTTAGGTCAGTCTTACGTTAAGATTTGTGAGTAATTCTCAACGAAATCTGTATTTTTTAATTTAAATATTTGTTTTTTTATTTTAATCCGGCTGAAACTTTTTTGATGCCTTTGGTATGCCCAAAGAAGCAATTTTGCATCATTAGTTTAGTCTATATAATTTTCCATACAAATGGACAGCTGTTCATACACAAATTATATGTTTTGAAATTTAAAAATCTGTATATTTTGAAGGCATTTTTTGATCTATTTGGTATCTTATCAAAGTTGTAGGTAAGGACTATACTGAAAAAAATGATACATGGTTAAAACAAATTTGGTGATTTTTCATTTCACCTTTTGTCACTAAAACTCGATTTGGGGATCATCCATATATATATATACAGCAATTCCCCACGAAAACAGCATGGAAAAAACAAAAGTGCTCGGATCGGGTTCAAAAATTTTCTGGGGGTTCCCTGGCCGAAATAATTAGACCCGTTGTATCGCGCCGTCCTCCCGATATTTTTCAAACACTGGAATTTCTTTTTTGATTTAGAGTGAAAAACGCGGGCACGATAACTTTTCCTAACTTTTTATTGAGAAAGTTTAACGAGTTACAAAAAGTCAAACACCAAAACTGACGCTAAACTATTGAACTGAGAACACTGGGATTACCGAGAATTAACTGAGGGCAAAAACTGAACTACATACTGAACTACATACTGAACTACATACTGAACATACTGGACTGGACTACTGAACTGAACTCCGAACTGAACACCGAACTGAACACCGAACTGAACACCGAACTGAACACCGAACTGAACTCCGATCGAGATTTTCGATCGTCTTTTATAGTGTCCTCTTCGTTCATTTGAGGGCTTTGAAGATCCCCATAATTCCTGGAATCCTTTGGGTTCGGATTTCTTGCCGAGACTTTCTGACCAATCAATTAGCGGGTGAGGTAATTATCCCCTCCATGTCCTAATTGATTGGTCAACGAGTCAAAACCCGAAGTGTCGCATATTGTCTTTCTTCTCCCTTATCTCTCTCTCTCTCCCTCTGGCATAAGTACGTAGATTAGATTCGATCTCCTATCGGCTCGCGCATGGGCCATCTGTTTTTGCACGTGTGAAAACCCGAACGCACAAACGACTCCGCCTCAGCCAGCCCTTCGTTTGATCTTGAAAAAAGAACTGTGAAGTTATGCTAACTGGGCCAAGTTCCCCTGGGGGTAAGTTGGCTGTAAACTAATAATGATTTGAGCGACTTCACGGTTCTCTTTAATTTCACCACTGGATGAAATCTCCTCATCACGGATCAAAGTCCAATCGCACATTATTGCGTCGGGGATTTCATCTAAGGTGAAAAAGATGTGGGTCGCTACATACCCCCACACTTCCCAGCTAGAATAGGTGATCATCTACTGTCAGTTGCTTGTTGGTTTCAAGGATGGTTCGATATAATGTTTCTTAGGATGCAATGTTTCGTTTCTTTGTGATCTTATTTTTCTGTTAACAACTTGTGTTACGATAGAGTGATTCTTCTGTTCTACAATTAGGAAGTGGAGTTATTCTATGCTTGGTGTTTTGATATCGGTAATTTTTGTGTACCGCTCGTAGGCTGCTTCGTCTGATGTCCGTGTACCTCCGCAGTGAGTAACTCGTCTTCTGGGAGTGCCTTGCAAACTCTTTGGCAGGTGTGGAGATGATGACCATAGTTGGTTTCGCGTTGTTGGCCTCTCATTCTTCATTTTGGTGTATCTTCTTTGGTTTGTTTGCATAGTTCACTTATTTACTATTTTTATTTATTTTTTTTATTATGCATACCAGTTCAGTTGTAATAATGATCAAGGAATGTTTTTTGTCTTTTATTTTTCCGCGACAGACGGAAGTTATAAATGTGAGTATGATCTGAATTAAGTACTTTGGTTTATCTTATTGTGCTTCAACTTGTGCAATGCTATAGCTTCTAAATATGTTGATTATCATTTTTGATTATATAAATTTTTATTGCATTCTTTTTTTCTTCAGCGTTATTTTTTTTTTTTGTATGCTTCTCAGGTCTTAGCACTTAGTCATCAGAAACCTTGATCCGAGAATTGTTTTCTACTCATGTTCGTGGCCTTTTATTTCTTAAATGTTCATAATTTTATGATCATTTTATTGGCTACTTTTGGTTATGAGGAAATTGTGCATTTTCGTTCTGAGAGTTTTGCATATTTTAGTTCGCTGAAAATGAGAAACATATTTGCATTCGCATTGACACTGCAAAAGTATTATGCTTTTATAATTAGATTTATGTTATAAGATCAAACTCGTACTTATAACCTCTTAATTTTGGTAGTATATTTTTACTGACATTTACAAACATGGAATAATTTTCAACTGAACTGTGGCATTAAAGAAATGTAAATATCCATAGAAAAACTGATTATAAGTAGTTATTGTTTAATATATATTTTAAATGAACTTAATTTTATTACGAGATAAAAGTTGTCTTTTTACATTTTTTTTTCTTCTTAGTTTTTTTTATACATATTTTTTTATAATCTGATTACATTTTTTTTAATGTTCATTTTGCGTGTAACTTGGCACATGTAAGTTATAATAATGGTTGAACATATATTCGAATCGATTACCTGTAATACAATTGCAAATTTTATAATGTTTTTGTTTTCATTGTTTGATTTATTTGAGTATTACAATATTTGGTTTGATCTAGTTTCTTTGAATGTATCATTTCAGAAAGGTTTAATAATATAATATTTTGAATGAACTTCGTCGAGTACAAATAAATTTCCGTTTGTGATTCTTTGTATATAATTGTTTAAAGTTTTCCTTTATATATTATTTTTGTTTTTTTCAACACATTGTGATCAACAGTTAAAGTTTGATATATAACTCATAATTGAAAATTATTTTATAATACATATAAGACAATTTTATATTGTTTGAAGGCAATGTTATTTTATGGTTAGTATGTTAAGAGGCAGTTTTTGTAAATTTTGCTCGGTTTGTTCTAGAGGTCGTATCGAGGTGCTCCGATTTGGATGAAACTTTCAGCGTTTGTTTGTCTATACATGAGGTGAACTCATGCCAAATATGAGCCCTCTACGACAAAGGGAAGTGGGGTAAAACGGGCGTTGAAGTTTGAGGTCAAAAAACATAAAAAAATCTTAAAATTGCTCGCGTCTGCGTAAAACTTCATCAATTTTAACACTCTTAGATGCATTCGAAAGGTCTTTTGAAGCACTTCAAAATGAGCCATAGACATCCAGGATTTGTTTAACTTTTTGTCATAGCTTTTGCAAATTACTATTAAAAATGGATTTTTTTAAAACCTTAATATCTTTTTGCAACAGCCTCCAACACCCATACTCCCATTGGTCAAAAGATAGGTAATTTCATGGACTATAAGCCTATGGTATTAACTTTTTGGCCAATCGCAGTTTTTCTCATAGTTTTTCGATTTTTCTAGAACAAACATTTTACAACGTTAGTTTTTGCCCTGTGCGTTTATATCTTGGTTTTTACAATTTACGCGTTCCTGTGGTGTTTGTGATTGCAAGGTGTAACATTTTTGTCGAGTTTTAACGAAATTTGTGTGATAAGTGCTGAAAGAAGTTCGAAGTTCTTCTTAGTGTTTGCCATTGGGTAGAGGAAAAAGACTGTTTCTGGGCTGTGAAGATTCTTGAACAATTGAATGGTGGTTTCAAATAAAATAGTTTGAATAATAAATTTGCCTTTTTCCGTTTTTGCATCGCGACAAATTGTTTATAACGTTTCCATGGTAACAAAACAGAATGATTGGTACTGTACTAGTGAAAGTGAGCTGCTTTGATGATCGCTGAAAAAAACCCGTCCTCAATATGGCGGCTGGAGTTGGGAAGAAGGTGGTGGTGGTCGAGTGGGGATTGGAGGGGGGGGGGGGGGTTGTTTGCCATTGAAAATAGTGTAGGCATTATTTTTTAAGTATGTTTGAAAAAATAAGGTGGAGAGCTAAGTGAAAATTAGCGTTTAGAAAAAAAAAAGCTTAACTAATCTTTGTGTAAATATCGACATGTTGTGATAACAGTGAAATATGAAAATTCCTGTATAAAAAAAGTGAACGGGTTTAGGCAAAGAGTGGTCCTTGCCCAGAGACCGTGGCCATCGTGCTCGAGAGGCTCGGTTGTGAGCATTCGAGAAGGAACAAGCTGTGACGAGACTATTACTGTCGCCGGAAATCTAAGACCGATCGGGTGAGCTCGTTTTATGTTGATTATGATTGTCCATTTATTTTACACTCACTGCTACTTTCGTTGAGTAAAACTTATTTTAATCATTCAAAAATTATTAATTTTCTGACAATTTTTTGCAATAATTTTTTTGACTTAAACCAAAACTGACGTAGCTTCTTTAGTCTATAGCCTTTCGTGATTTGTTTAAAATGTGTTTATTTTCATAGAAAAGTATAATAATCTGTTAATCAATGGATTTAAATTTAAGCCTTAATTTATTTATTTTTTATATTTTTTGAAAAAAAAAATACATGAGTAATGTTTAAAAATAGTCGATGCAATGAACCTACAGTTAAATCTAGTTACAAATATTGAATCATTAACTTCTTTTGAAAATGCTACGTTTGTTTTGGATATAACTTTGATTTCTTTACGCTAACCACTAAATTATTTTAGCAGGTTTACAGACTCATGATTTTTTTGCTTTGAATCCAGTTTTAATGAATCCCTATTTATTTTATTAATAATTTATCGATCCTGTCTTTATACTATATGTTTTATTTTAATTTTACAGTGTTGGTACTATCTAGCGATAAAATAATATTAGTTGTTAAATTTGGCAGATTTTTAAATAAATTATAAAATTGAATTTCAGAATCACAAATGGAACACAACCAACATTAAATTCATCATATGTTATTTCTCATAATGTCTCGACATGACATCCATACTATTTTTTTATTTTTTTTTCTAAGTTTTAAATCTTTTATTTAAAGTTATTATGTAAGTCATGTTATTTTCCTTCACTTGTATTATTTTGAACAGCAAGATACAATTTGTGCTGTTAAAATCGTGACAATTTAAGATTACTAATTGTAATATGGCCTTGTCAGATGTTTCAAAGCTCTAGACTGCAAGTTCCTACATATTATGCCTTCAGTGTTTTGACTTATTGTTGAAGTTATTTTAATTATAAAATACTCATGTTGAAAAAACAAACGAATATTTATAATATTATTTAAATTTAAACGTAGCAGATATAAAAATCTATAATAACTTATTTCTTACTTTTGTTTTGCTTTAGGAAATAGTATTCATTTTCAATCGAAAATCAATATGGTCCGTAGCTTCGAAACATCTTGTATTATAGTTATTTTTTATATTTTCTCTTGTGCCGTTGCAAATATTTTTTGAAGTTTATGTCCCTTGACTATGACCGAGTACTAGCGAGTTGCAAAAAAAGTATAATCTTATACAAACATTTAAATTGAAATGCCTGGTTACAAAAAGTGTGTAATAAATTGCATTATACACCAGTACAGATATTTTATCAGCATAAGTTTTCACAAAATCAAAGTTTTAAAGAAAACAATATTTTTTGCGGTGCTGTACATAGATATTTCACGTATATTCAAAATATCTTCAGACGAGAGCAAATATGCAAAAATAACTTTTAATTAGCTTTCAGCTGATTACTGTTTTTTTTTCTTTTCTTTGTTACAATAATATTTTGAAGTTTAAGTTTTTTTGGAAAAATGAAAAATATTTGCAACGGGTTTATTCCAATATAATATTTTTTTATCCATTTTTTACCATACACAGAAAAAAAATGAAGGTAATATTCATCAGGAAATGGTGACAGATTTTGTGGCAAATGAAATGATAAATTTTACCCCAGAAAATGATGAATTTTCATCAGTTTTTGATGAATATTCATCAGGTTCCTGAAAAGTCAGTGTGAAGCAAGACAAGCGTGGTTTTGTGTGGGGAGCGAAATTTAAATTAAACAAGTGTGTGAGCTTTTATGGAAACGATATTCCTTGTGATTCGTTGTTATGAGAGGATGAATAACGGTTGCCGTCACCGTTGTCCTCGCAAAGCTTGGAAGAGTGAAAAAGAGAGAGAGAGGCGAGCTGCGAACCGCAGCAAATTCTGGAGGGATGAGATTGTCGGAGAGCTTGCTGAGTCGCATTCAAGCTGTCACAGTAGAAGTCGATGCCTACTAGCAACCTACTGGGATCTTTCGGGTGAGCTCGTTCTATGTTGTACTTTACTGCCCACCATTGAAAAAACGGCTAATATCCACTTTTGGCAAAAACGAGATATTTGCACCAGGTGGTAGAGGATGTTCCAACGCATCTTCTGGAACTTGAATTTTACTGAAATAGTGCTTAGACTTGGCTGCCGATGCGAAAAACCAAACGGCTAATATGCCACTCTTATGGGAAATTGCCTTGACGGAGATTTTGTCACAAACACTAAAACGCGTTTTTCTCGGAATACTTGATTTGGCATTATAGCCGAATTTTCAATTATGGGCAGTTTAGTAAACAATAAAAATATAAATAAGTATTTGAAACTTAACTAACTTTAGCCATTTTAATTAAATTAAAATTATGTAAACGAATTTTACCAATAACATTCATTTTTGTTGTAAACCTAGTTCGTTATAAGTACATATTTAAGTGTTTACGTTTTTTAAGTTTAATTGAATAAACTGTTACTTTTATTTTTATATTCGACATGAAATTTACAGCTTATGGATCCATCTGGTGGCTACATTGACCAGATTAAAAAAAAAAGTTTAGTCACAGGTGTAAATTGATGCATTTAATTTTAGGTTCAGTCTTTTTGATTTGGAAGATTTCTAACAAATTGGTCAATTTCTTTTTTAGGGTCACAATTTGCCATCAAAATACATTTTTCAATTGTTAAAATTCAAACATTTCAGCTTTGGATCCATCTGGTGGTTACATTTACTAGAAAATAGAAAAAAATATATAGCGGGTATAATTCTGTAATTTTTTTTCAGGTTCACAGGGGAGATTACATACCTTAATTGGATTTGCTTAATATTTCTTGAATCGTCTCAATTTTGGCATCAATATTTGATTTTCCAAATTGTCATAGAGGAGATGACATTCATGAAATATATCAGTTTGATTTCTTCACCAATTAAATTTGCTTAATTGTATAAATACAGATTATATAATAAAATGTTTAAATAGCATCCCAAATGGTCAATATTTTGTGTGTTGCTGTGGTAGTTTTTATTTATTTTTTTTCAGGATTTAATAATTATTGCTGCCAAAAGCGGAACAATTTATAATTGTCAAATAAAACAAGGTTTGACAATTGTTTTGAAGTTTTTCTTTTCAAGCCCCAACATGTTTCTATAACAACCATGCTCAAGCTCATGCTCATGCTCATGCTCAAGCCCCAACATGTTTCTCTAATTTGGTTTTAACTTAAACTGTTGCTTTTAATTTGCCTAATATTTATATGTTATTTTAATAATTAAATTGCTGATTTAATAAGCATTAATTGCTTCCGTTATTTATAATACTATTTTGATAATTAAAGCTTCAAAACAACTTGTTAATATCTTATATGTTCATTATATCATTTATTTATTTTATCTTATATTATTTTTCTAATATTTCAAACCAATTCATCTTAGTATATAATATTCACTTTGTTTACTTTATTTGTTATATTTATCATATTTATTATATTTATTTTTTTTATTATATTTATTATATTTATTATATTTATTATATTTATTATATTTATTATATTTATTATATTTATTATATTTATTATATTTATTATATTTATTATATTTATTATATTTATTATATTTATTACATATATTTCAAACGCCCAACAACCCCCCAAAAGAAATACTAACCCCTCTCAAAAAATAAAATCCCAGGGCCTTCATATATTTTACGGACTGGATGAGGGAGTCGTGGATCGCCTGGCCCAAGTCACATGAATGTCATTTTCTTTTTAATCATATCATAACAAATGGTTGGATTGAGAATGATAATCTTTTAAGGTCCTTAAGATATAAGTCGGTTACTAACCAAACCGTCTCAGTTGAAACATACTGTGGTCATGGCCAAGTCCTGCCAAGACGGGGGTACTTATACATACATACATACATACAATATTCATCAGGTTCCCATTTTTACACATTTTTTTATGTAATATTACAAAAATAAAGACGTAATATTCAACCTACCCAATTTTCAACATTCCAAAATTCAACTTTTTTTCTGTGTATACATTTTTTTTTATTTTTTTTACAATGTACTTTTAAACGACTAACTAACAAATAAATACTAACCCCTTTAAAAAAAAAAAAAAAATCCCAGGGCCTTCATATATTTATGGACTGGATGAAGAAGTCGTGGATTGCCTGGCCCAAGTCACTTAAATTTCAATGTCTTTCTTTTTCATTGTTTTAAGATAATCTTTTAAGGTCCTTAAGTTATATGTCGTTTACTAACCAAACCGTCTCAGTTGAATCATACTCTGGTCATACATACCAATTGAGACTAGTAAAGTCACGATTTTGGAATCAATAATTCATTTCTCTAATTAGTTTTCAGTACGTCGTAACAGCCTTCGTGACCTTCGACTTTGATTGGTTTTTTCTGAAACAAATGTTTTTTACTGTTTTGAATCCACCTTGTAGTTAAATTTATTAGATTTTTTTTTAAATTTTGTTTTGTTGCAGCTACCAATGTTTATCTTTGAGTTCCAGGCTCATAGGACGTCATTCATAAAATTCATCAGTTTTATTCCTTGTATTGTCTTGATTTTGGCACCATTATCAAATTTGCTTAATTATATTTTCAGATTTCATAAAACAATTTTTTTATAGCATCCTAAATGCTCAATTCTTTTGTTATTTGCTGTGTTAGTTTTATTATTACTATTTTTAAAAAGCTTTTTATAATCAATGCTGCCAAAATCGGGACAATTTATAATTACTAATTATTACAAGGTTCCGTCATCAGGGGTGACATTGGGTCTAGGGGGTGAGATTGGGTCATACAAAAATGAGGAAATTTGTATGACCCAATCTCACCCCCCAGACCCAATGTCACCCCTGATGACGGTTTGACATTTGTTTCGAAGTTTTTCTTCTCATGTTCCAACATTTCTCTCCTATTTGGTTTTAGATTTGCTTAATGCTTTTTATTTGCTTATTTTTTAGTTGTTATTTGAATATGCCATAGCTGCTGAATATGCATTAAATTACTTTCAATATTTTTATTACAATTGAGAGTTGAGAGTTAAAGCTTCGAAAAACTTTTTCCTTATATTTCATTTGATTCCATTTATTGTATATTCGTTATGTTTATTTTATTCATTGTATTTATTATATTTATCATATTCATTATATTAACCATATGTATTATAATTATTATATTGACTATATTCATTATATATATTTCAAACGCCTAACAACTTCCCCCAAAAAAAAATACTAACCCCTCTCAAAAGATAACATCCCAGGAACTTCATATGTTTTATGGACTGGACGAGGGAGTCGTGGATCGCCTGGCCCAAGTCACATGAGCTTCATTGTCTTTTTAATCATATCATAAGAAATGATTGGAATGAGAATGATAATCTTTTAAGGTCCTTAAGATATAAGTCGGTTACTAACCGAACCGTCTCAGTTGAAACATACTAAGGTCATGGCCAAGTCCTGCCAAGACGGGGGTACTAATACATACATACATACATACAAAATCGTTTACAGTTTTCTGGATTTAGATGCATTTTTATTCTATGTCGACAACATTTTATCTATACCACTGTGTTCTCTAGGGCAAATCAGTAAGCTTAGTACAAGAGCACAGAGTCATCGGTAAATGATTTGAGAGATGTCGTCAACATAGATTTAACGGATTTGCTCATAAGATTTCTATCTGTGCATGTTGTTTCAAAAACAAAACCAATGTACTTTTTCCATAGCACTTCATCTACAATCAAACTTACGCAAACTCTTGAGAAAACAATCATCATGTTTTCAAACGCAACATTCAGCGATTTGCCATTGTAGATCAGGATTTAGCGAATATAAACTGAAACACTTTTCAAAATGGTCATTTGTTGACTGCTTTACATTTACAAAAATGCTGATAAATTCGATAATTTGAACGATTTGAAAAGATTTCAAATACATTTGCTAACCGCTAACCGTTCTATACCAATTTTAGCCGAAAAATACATTTTTTTCAAAAAAAGTATATTTCGAAAACTAGCGCACCGCTTTACTGAGAAACAGACAAATTAAAACTAAATCTAAGACAATTTCACATTATAATCTTAAAAAACACAAGTGTATCGCCTTCTGCCATTTATGTTCGATTTAAAAAAAAATAAAAAGGCTGTAGAAATTTTAACTGCACCCTCAAAAAATATGCCGAAAAAAAAAACAGGAAATCAGCATTATTGAGTATTGGGATTCCATTTAAAAACGTCAAATTCTTAAATTCTTAAATTCTTAAATTCTTAAATTCTTAAATTCTTAAATTCTTAAATTCTTAAATTCTTAAATTCTTAAATTCTTAAATTCTTAAATTCTTAAATTCTTAAATTCTTAAATTCTTAAATTCTTAAATTCTTAAATTCTTAAATTCTTAATTTCTTAAATTTTTAAATTCTTAAATTCTTAAATTCTTAAATTCTTAAATTCTTAAATTCTTAAATTCTTAAATTCTTAAATTCTTAAATTCTTAAATTCTTAAATTCTTAAATTCTTAAATTCTTAAATTCTTAAATTCTTAAATTCTTAAATTCTTAAATTTTAAATTCTTAATTCTTAAATTCTTAAATTTAAATTTAAATTCTTAAATTCTTAAATTCTTAAATTCTTAAATTCTTAAATTCTTAAATTTTAAATTCTTAAATTCTTAAATTCTTAAATTCTTAAATTCTTAAATTCTTAAATTTAAATTCTTAAATTCTTAAATTCTTAAATTTAAATTCTTAAATTCTTAAATTTAAATTTAAATTCTTAAATTCTTAAATTCTTAAATTTTAAATTCTTAAATTCTTAAATTCTTAAATTTAAATTCTTAAATTCTTAAATTCTTAAATTCTTAAATTCTTAAATTCTTAAATTTTAAATTCTTAAATTCTTAAATTCTTAAATTCTTAAATTTTAAATTCTTAAATTCTTAAATTTTAAATTCTTAAATTTTAAATTAAATTCTTAAATTCTTAAATTTAAATTTAAATTCTTAAATTCTTAAATTCTTAAATTCTTAAATTCTTAAATTTAAATTCTTAAATTTTAAATTCTTAAATTCTTAAATTTAAATTCTTAAATTTAAATTTTAAATTCTTAAATTCTTAAATTCTTAAATTCTTAAATTCTTAAATTCTTAAATTCTTAAATTCTTAAATTCTTAAATTTTAAATTCTTAAATTCTAAATTCTTAAATTCTTAAATTTAAATTCTTAAATTCTTAAATTCTTAAATTCTTAAATTCTTAAATTCTTAAATTCTTAAATTTAAATTTAAATTCTTAAATTCTTAAATTTAAATTCTTAAATTTAAATTAAATTTTAAATTCTTAAATTTAAATTCTTAAATTCTTAAATTCTTAAATTCTTAAATTCTTAAATTCTTAAATTCTTAAATTCTTAATTCTTAAATTCTTAAATTTAAATTCTTAAATTCTTAAATTTAAATTCTTAAATTCTTAAATTCTTAAATTTAAATTTTAAATTCTTAAATTTAAATTCTTAAATTTAAATTCTTAAATTCTTAAATTCTTAAATTCTTAAATTCTTAAATTCTTAAATTTTAAATTTAAATTCTTAAATTCTTAAATTTAAATTTAAATTCTTAAATTCTTAAATTCTTAAATTCTTAAATTCTTAAATTCTTAAATTCTTAAATTCTTAAATTTTAAATTCTTAAATTCTTAAATTCTTAAATTCTAAATTCTTAAATTTTAAATTCTTAAATTTAAATTCTAAATTCTTAAATTCTTAAATTCTAAATTCTTAAATTCTTAAATTCTTAAATTCTTAAATTCTTAAATTCTTAAATTTTAAATTCTTAAATTCTTAAATTTAAATTCTTAAATTCTTAAATTCTTAAATTCTTAAATTCTTAAATTCTTAAATTCTTAAATTCTTAAATTTTAAATTCTTAAATTCTTAAATTCTTAAATTTAAATTCTTAAATTCTTAAATTCTTAAATTTAAATTTAAATTCTTAAATTCTTAAATTCTTAAATTCTTAAATTCTTAAATTTTAAATTCTTAAATTTAAATTCTTAAATTCTTAAATTCTTAAATTCTTAAATTCTTAAATTCTTAAATTCTTAAATTCTTAAATTCTTAAATTTTAAATTTTAATTCTTAAATTTAAATTCTTAAATTCTTAAATTCTTAAATTTTAAATTTAAATTCTAAAATTCTAAAATTCTTAAATTCTTAAATTTAAATTCTTAAATTTTAAATTCTTAAATTCTTAAATTCTTAAATTCTTAAATTCTTAAATTTAAATTCTTAAATTCTTAAATTCTTAAATTTTAAATTCTTAAATTCTTAAATTCTTAAATTCTTAAAATTTTAAATTCTTAAATTCTTAAATTCTTAAATTCTAAATTTTAAATTCTTAAATTCTTAAATTTAAATTCTTAAATTCTTAAATTTAAATTCTTAAATTCTTAAATTCTTAAATTCTTAAATTCTTAAATTTTAAATTCTTAAATTCTTAAATTCTTAAATTCTTAAATTTAAATTCTTAAATTCTTAAATTTAAATTCTTAAATTTAAATTCTTAAATTTTAAATTCTTAAATTCTTAAATTCTTAAATTCTTAAATTTAAATTCTTAAATTCTTAAATTCTTAAATTCTTAAATTCTTAAATTCTTAAATTTAAATTTTAAATTCTTAAATTCTTAAATTCTTAAATTTAAATTTTAAATTCTTAAATTTAAATTCTTAAATTCTTAAATTCTTAAATTCTTAAATTTTAAATTCTTAAATTCTTAAATTCTTAAATTCTTAAATTTAAATTCTTAAATTCTTAAATTCTTAAATTCTTAAATTCTTAAATTCTTCTTAAATTCTTAAATTCTTAAATTCTAAATTTAAATTCTTAAATTCTTAAATTCTTAAATTTTAAATTCTTAAATTTAAATTCTTAAATTCTTAAATTCTTAAATTCTTAAATTCTTAAATTCTTAAATTCTTAAATTCTTAAATTCTTAAATTCTTAAATTCTTAAATTCTTAAATTCTTAAATTCTTAAATTCTAAATTCTTAAATTCTTAAATTCTTAAATTTAAATTCTTAAATTCTTAAATTCTTAAATTTTAAATTCTTAAATTCTTAAATTCTTAAATTCTTAAATTCTTAAATTCTTAAATTTAAATTTAAATTCTTAAATTCTTAAATTCTTAAATTCTTAAATTCTTAAATTCTTAAATTCTTAAATTCTTAAATTCTTAAATTCTTAAATTCTTAAATTCTTAAATTCTTAAATTCTTAAATTCTTAAATTTAAATTCTTAAATTCTTAAATTCTTAAATTCTTAAATTCTTAAATTCTTAATTCTTAAATTCTTAAATTCTTAAATTTTAAATTCTTAAATTCTTAAATTCTTAAATTCTTAAATTCTTAAATTCTTAAATTCTTAAATTCTTAAATTCTTAAATTCTTAAATTCTTAAATTCTTAAATTCTTAAATTCTTAAATTCTTAAATTCTTAAATTCTTAAATTCTTAAATTCTTAAATTCTTAAATTCTTAAATTCTTAAATTCTTAAATTCTTTAAAAATTGATAGATGTATCGTAATTTTGAAATTTTCGATTTTTTAAAACATTGAATTTTATTATTATTTCTTAATTTCTGTTTTTTTTATTATTTTTTTTCTTAACATTTTCAAGCCTAGAATTTTTAACCCAAGAATTTTTTAAACTTTAATTTTTTTTTATTTTGGAATATTGAATTTTGTTTATTTTTTTTCTCAATGTCTGATTTGAACAATTGATGTTTTTTTAAATGTGTATTTGTATTTTAAAATTTCTGGAGTTCTAAATTTTTGCTTTTTACTTTTGTTTTTTTTTATTTTAAGAATATTTGTATTGTTGAATTTCTAAATATCTGATTATTTTTATTATTAACTGTTACTTCTAGAAAATAAATAAGAATATGCCAATGAGAAGGAATTCGACTTCCAAATTCCTCCCAAATAACATTCTCAATCACGTTTTAATAAATTATCTTTTTCTTAAAAAATGGATTCCGGATGATAAAAAAATCGTAATAAAATTATTAAAATTCGTGATATACAAGAAACTTTATCATCTAATCGCCACTCTTACCTATCGATTTCGGAAAACAACCGTGCCCCTCAACGTTTTGGAATAGTCGGCGCCCCTGGTTGTACCAAAAACAACTATGGGTCATTCCAGGTCAACTGAGTACACTTTTGGACTCGACCTTCACCGATTTGGACCAAACTTGGAGGGAACGTTTATCTATCGATAGTTAACAGAAATCCCAAGTTTGGTGCTGATTGGACCATCCCTCTATTTTTGGCACCGCCCTCTTTTTTGGCGATTTTCTAAAAAAAAATTTTTCTTTTAATCATAACTTTGCAACTATTTGAGCAAAATACTTTCAACAGGTTGCATTTTATAGAAAATTGTCCAAGGAATTCGATAAAAATAAAATTTTAACCCCTCAATGCCAACTAATATTATATTTTAACGTTTTAAGTATAAAAATTCAGTTTTGACCAATTGCTTATATTTTTATTTGTTTTATTTTATCACCATCGTGTTCCCCGGACAATTTTACATAATAATCAATGTAGACTTCAAACTAAAATGAACTATTGACGAGATACAGCGATTTTACTGAAAAAAGTTTGATTTTGCGCAGCACTCGGAAGTTCATGGTGTACTTTTCAACAAAAAGGATTGAATCTCGCATAATTCGGTTTTTATATGTGAGAAACTTATTTCGGATTTGAATTCATAGGTCAGAGTGCAGTGCAAAATCAAACTTTTTTCAGTAAAATCGCTGTATCTCACCAATAGTTCATTTTAGTTTGAAGTCTACATTGATTATTATGTAAAATTGTCCGATAAAATTAAAAAAATAAAAATATAATCAATTGGTCAAAACTGAATTTTTATACTTAAAACGTTAAAATATAATATTAGTGGGCATTTAAGGGTTAAAATTTTATTTTTATCGAATTCCTTGACAATTTTCTATAAAATACAACCTTTAGAAAGTCTTTTGCTCAAATAGTTTCAAAGTTATGATTAAAAGAAAAAAAAGTTTTTTAGAAAATCGCCAAAAAAGAGGGCGGTGCCAAAAATAGAGGGATGGTCCAATCAGCACCAAACTTGGGATTTCTGTTAACTATCGATAGATGGACGTTCCCTCCAAGTTTGGTCCAAGTCGGTGAAGGTCGAGTCCAAAAGTGTACTCAGTTGACCTGGAATGACCCCTATATCATCTACCAAGCAACATTGGCGTTGAAGGACCGAATCGCCCAGCTGATCAGTCGAGGTCAGAAAGGCCGAGTTGTTTCTTTTGACCTCGATCATGCCTTCGATCGAGTTGACTACGGTTTTCTCTTTCGAACCATGTGTTCTCTTGGGATTAACACTAATCTTGTGGCCCTGCTCTGGCGGATAGCCGAAGCAGCGTCATCTCGATTGATGGTGAATGGCCATCTCTCTCCTGCTTTCTCCATTGAACGTTCGGTTCGCCAAGGCGACCCGCTATCGATGCATCTGTTCGTGCTTTATCTACACCCGTTGCTGAGCCGTTTGGAGAGAATCTGTGCCTCAGATCTTGTCGTCGCCTACGCGGACGACATAAGTGTAATCGTCACATCAACAAGCAAACTACAACACATACATACGCTCTTCGCTCGCTTTGAACTTGTTTCGGGTGCGAAACTGAACTTAAGAAAAACAACAAGTATCATCGTTGGCCGTACTGATGCTGGCGGTGACGATGACGATGACGTTCCATGGCTACAGACAGCAAATTCGATCAAGATCTTGGGTGTGATCTATGTTAATTCGATCCGCTTGATGATCAGGCAGAATTGGGACGCAATTGTGACGAAGTTTGCACGGCACGTGTGGCTTCATTCGTTGCGCACTCTATCTTTGCACCAAAAAGTGGTTCTCCTCAACACGTTCATAACGGCCAAGATTTGGTACATCTCGTCGATTCTTCCACCACTTAACGTACACGTCGCCAAAATTACTGCGACGATGGGGACTTTCCTTTGGAGCAGAGTTCCTGCAAGAGTTCCTATGCACCAGCTTGCGCGCGATCGAGACGGAGGTGGACTTGGTTTACAGCTGCCTGCGATGAAGTGTAAAGCTCTTTTGCTCAATCGACACGTACAAGAGATCGCCTCCATTCCTTTCTACAGATCCTTCCTCATTCAAGCCAATCCTATCCCAGTAAATCCTCCTGCAGCATTTCCTGTTTAAAGCAAGTTTGTCAAAACTTTGCTCAGCTCCCTCAAAACCTTCAACAAAACATGTCCACCGATCTTCTTCATCACTGGTACGTGGAACAACAAACAGAGCTGCCAAAAGTGCAGCGAAACAACCCACTTGTGAACTGGCGTCGAGTTTGGCAGAACATTGCATTACGGGGAATCGCAGCACCTCAGCGTAGCGAGCTGTATGTTATCGTGAACGAAAAGACCGTACACCGGAGGCTGTTGCACATCATGCACAGAACAGATGGGGAAGACTGCGAGCACTGTGGCGCTGCAATCGAGACAGTACAACACAAATTCAGCGAGTGCCCTCGAGTGCTGCTGGCGTGGGAGGATGTCCGTAGGCGTATAGCAGCTGTCTACGGGGGCTGGAGATCTCTGACGTTTTCCGAGTTATTAAGGCCATCCTTGGAAGCTACAAATTTACAACAGATAACTACAATTCTGAAAATCTTTGTAGAGTTTGTTTGTTTTGTAAATCGAAGTGATGCTGACATCGATAGGAGAGCTCTGGAGTTTCATTTGAACTGCATATAACCACTGTCGCGCCCGGAGGTCCCGGGGCCCCCCTGACCACAAGCTATAAGAAGAGTGGAACAGGGACCACCCTCCGGCTCCTCCGGGGCGCCTGGAAGATGCACACACACACCAACGAATTAACCACGGAGGCGCTCGGGAGACCTGGGGCCCCCCTAACCACAAGATACAGGAAAAGTGGAATAGGGACAACCCCCCAGGCTCCCGAGACCCCTGGATGAGGTCGCACAAGGGCTAAACACCCATCCCCTCGGATAATCTCAGGAAACACAACAGCGAGGCCAGCAACGAGAACACCAACGCAGCACAAGTTAAAATAGTATAGCTAGTATAAAATTTTTATCGTTTTCAATAAACAACATTTTATAATAAAAAAAATAAAAAAAAAATCTAAATACACAAACGCTTTTACTGGTTGTATTTCATATAAAATAGTATTCATTAGCTTTTGGAATTTTGATGGGCTATTTTTAAGACCCATCGGCATTCTTGTAAATTCATAATGTCCTTTTGATGTCGAAAATGCAGTTTTTGCAGCATCTCGAGAATCAATCGGAATTTGATAAAATCCCGATTTAAGATCAATTGAAGAGAAAAATTTGCTATTACCAATGTTGTCTAAAATTTCATTAATTAACGGTATTGGATACACAAATGGTGTTGTAATTAAGTTAAGCGCTCGGAAATCTACTACAATTCTGTAGCGCTTGTTTCCATTTGCATCACATTTTTTTGGTACGCACAAAACTGGTGCATTCCAAGGACTTTTACTTGGCTTAATAATGCCCAATTTTAACATTTCTGCAATTTGCTCATCAATGTAGCTTTTTTGTGGACTCTGGCATTCTATATTGCCTTTTGTTTATAGGTATATTAGTTGTTGTTTCAATTTCGTGCATAGCCGCTCTTGAATATGTTAATTCGTCACCTTCCAGAAAAAATATGTGATTAAATTTCTGTATAATTGATTATATCTCTATAAGATCCATTTGTTAGATGGTCTAATTTGATAATATTCAGTAGCTGTTCCATTCTCTCATAACCTCTAACCTTTTTAAATTGTTTATATTCGATTACGTCGCAATCACGATCAGTATCTAAATCGAGTTCTTGTGATGTCACTTTTTCTTGGTGCTCAGTATCTAAGAAA
The DNA here is from genome assembly GCF_015732765.1 of Culex quinquefasciatus. Taxonomy (NCBI): domain Eukaryota; kingdom Metazoa; phylum Arthropoda; class Insecta; order Diptera; family Culicidae; genus Culex; species Culex quinquefasciatus. The sequence goes on from NC_051863.1 coordinate 103,372,151, forward strand.
GGCGCTTCATTGTAATTATTTATTGGTTGTTCAGCTTCTTTCACTTCATTTCTTCGATTTTGGTAAAAACGAGGATTATTTTCGTAACAATTTGCAATAGTGTTGGTTTTCCTATCATGGACATTTTCATTATCATTCGTGTTGTTGCACGTTTTTAGAACCAAAAATTCAAAATTTTCACTTATAAATAAAGTATGCTTTTTAAGAAAATCTGCACCAATAATACCAGGCACAGGTAAATTTTTCATTACACTGAATTTAGTTATAAAGATTGTGTTTCACACTAATAAATGTACCATAACTGTACCAATCGAATGAGTAACACTTTCTGAAATTGTTGAAAGAGTAACTTTTTCATGGTTATTAAAAACTGAATAACCCATTGAGTTTAAAACGTTTTTCCTAATTAAATTCGTACATGCTCCTGTGTCTAGTAAAAATTTTACTTTATGACGTGGAGTTTTCGAAGACGCAATTCTTATTCGGAATTGGTAGTTTGGTGTAAGGATAATCGGAATAGTTTCGTGTGGGGGGTTATATTCTAGGAAGTTTTCAATTTTTCTTGCAAAAATTCTACCATTTTTCTGATTTGTGTTTTGACTTAAATTTGTGTTTGCTTCAAATAAATGTTTATTCGTTTGGTATGATTGGTTGTATAATTTTTGAAAACCCCCAGTTATTAGTTTTTTGGATAGCGATTATCTTGGTTACTATTGGTGTTGTTATTGTTGTATCTATTATTTTGATAATTTTCGGAACGTTGGCGGTTCTGATTTTGATATCTTGGTATTTGTTGAATTCGGTTTTGTTGTGAATTTGGGTATCTATTTCTTGTTTCATTATTCTGAGGTTGATAGTTCCTTTGGCCTATTCTTTCTGGATAATTTCTTGAATTGTTGTTAGGTAGTGATTGATGGTTTGCTTTTGGTTTTTGTTGATAATTATTATAGTTTCTATTATAGTTTTCCTGGTACTGATTCTGTCTAATATATTGGTTTGTGTTTGTTTGGTGAGTTGGTCTTTGATTATTTCTATTATTTGGTAGATAATTATGGTTTCTGTTCCAATTCGTTGCAATATCTGGACGTGTATCGTTCCATCTAGAAAAATTTCAATATGCGGAATTATTTGATTGTTTTTGAAAATTGTATTTTGAAACTTTACATGCTTGTAAACGTCTCTCGATGTCATCAATTTGTTCACAATCTATGAACTCCTGATCCAAATAATCCAGAAGTTCAGTAAAATGTTTGTCTCTTTGCGTCTTGGCTAACTGTTTTAAATTGCAATTTTTCAAACCACCCAGAAAGTGGATTTTTAAACTTCTCCTAGCAAATTGTCCGTCGATATTATCTTTCTGTTCGATGATTGAAATTTCATTCAAAATATTCAAAGCTCTTTTTTTATAATTTTTAAAATTTTCATTTTGACCTTTCTCTAATGTTTCAATTTTCTGTAGTATATTTTCAACAGATGAAACAGAGGAAAATTCTTAAATCAAATTTTCCCTTGTTTCGGCCCAATTTTTGCCGAGAAGTTTATTTGTCCTATCAAGTGCTCTGCCTTTTAATTTCATGAGCACCACATTAATCAACGATGCTTCGTCCACCCCATAGGGTAATTGTGAAGCAAATTGATCAATTTGAAATAAAAAAGGATCTAGTTCATTTATTGCTCCATGAAAATCAGGAATACATTGAATTGCCAATTTCATGGGAAAATTAAAAATTTGAATTTCATGATAGTTTTTGTTACCAGGTACTGTTTGGACTTTATTTGTATTCTCTTGGATAATAATTTTGGATGGTGTTTTATTTTGGTTTTGAGTAACGTTATTTTTGATTAATTTCTTCTCAGCCTCTTTTAAAAATTCACAAGCTTCATCAGCTTTTTCCAAAAATCTGTTTTGGCCGATTAGTATATTTTTGAAATATTCAGAATTTACTTTGGTTTTAATTTCTTCGACAAGCCTGTTATAATTTTTACAGTTGTCTTTAAATGTATCAATTTTATCACTGACCCACTCCAAGTTGGAAAGTTGATCAGATAATTTTAAATCTTTTATTTCGTCGTCTGTTGATCTTTCAATTAGTACCAAAACTTTTTTTTCTTCAGCCGTGTTAGTATTATTAGTTTTTGATTTTTTATCATTATCATCCTTAACGTCTTGATTTGTTTCATGTTTTGGATTTTTCAAAATATCCAAAGCTTTTTCCACTTTTTCGCGAACTCTATTGTGATTTGAATCAATTATCTTTGAAATTTCCGCACTGCTCTTACTTTTCTTATTTCGTACCAGTGCTTCATATTGTTGAAAATAATCATTAAATAATTCGATTTTGTCGAGAGTATTTTGTTCGCTCCTAGGTTTATTGATGCTTTTCTTCAAGTTCGAAAGCTCTGCATCAATGTATGCTTCAAGATGTTCCATTTTTGATTTCCTTTTTTTTATTGAAGAGAAATGATAAAAAACCCAATCTGATAAACGTGTACTTTTAAGATTATTTTTTTGTCTTTCTTACTAAAGAAAGGTATAGGTTTTACTTTAAGGCTGGACGTCATTTTCATCTTCGTAAATATGTCGATTCAGCATGAATTTTCTTCGGAAAAATCGTCAAAAAATCACACTGCATCGATTTTAGACGCTCTATCGATTCACCTTGACAGAACTCGCCTATCTACAACCCTCGAATTTTGAGAAAATAAATTCCGTGGAGTTCGAGTGATGTCCGTGTGTGGTAGTTTTTGCCAAATTTTGTGTCGCGTAATCCTCGGCTCCCCTATTTTCGATTTTGATTGTTTCATGTGCATTTGAAAGCTGGTGTGCTGAACAAGGGTCATTTTGAGACCGAATTTCGAAATATCCATCTGTTTTCGGATGCGGCCAGACTTTTCAACAAAATACACAGTTTTCAAATGAAAATATGGTCAAAATTTTTCATTTTCATATCTTTTATTTATCTCAAAAATTGCATTTTTCGAGCTCTACAACCTCCCAAATTTTCATCCAGATCCATAATCTGGTTCTAGAGTTAGAGCCGTTTGATTAACCTACCAAAAGAAAAAAAAATCCCTAAAAAAAGGTACAAGCCCACCTGGTGACCTTTGCCAACACTTTTCATTTCCGATTTTATCCGAAATTTCTTTCTACATTCATAGTACAGACCATGAGTGAGCATCTGAAACAAATTTGACATCTATCGGCAATCCGGATCAATTTTTAGAGCGATTTACTTTTTGCCTTTCTTACTAATGAAAGGTATAGGTTTTACTTTAAGGCTAGACGTCATTTTCATCTTCGTAAATATGTCGATTCAGCATGAATTTTCTTCGGAAAAATCGTCAAAAAATCACACTGCATCGATTTTAAACGCTCTATCGATTCACCTTGACAGAACTCGCCTATCTACAACGCTCGAATTTTGAGAAAATAAATTCCGTGGAGTTCGAGTGATGTCCGTGTGTGGTAATTTTTTTGCCAAAATTTTGTGTCGCGTAATCCTCGGCTCCCCTATTTTCGATTTTGATTGTTCCATGTGCATTTGAAAGCTGGTGTGCTGAACAAGGGTCATTTTGAGACCGAATTTCGAAATATCCATCTGTTTTCGGATGCGGCCAGACTTTTCAACAAAATACACAGTTTTCAAATGAAAATATGGTCAAAATTTTTCATATCTTTTATTTATCTCAAAATTGCATTTTCGAGCTCTACAACCTCCCAAATTTTCACCCAGATCCATAATCTGGTTCTAGAGTTAGAGCCGTTTGATTAACCTACCAAAAGAAAAAAAAATCCCTAAAAAAAGGTAAAAGCCCACCTGGTGATCTTTGCCAACACTTTTCATTTCCGATTTTATCCGAAATTTCTTTCTACATTCATAGTACAGACCATGAGTGAGCATCTGAAACAAATTTGACATCTATCGGCAATCCGGATCAATTTTTAGAGCGATTTACTTTTTGCCTTTCTTACTAAAAAAAGGTATAGGTTTTACTTTAAGGCTGGACGTCATTTTCATCTTCGTAAATATGTCGATTCAGCATGAATTTTCTTCGGAAAATCGTCAAAAAATCACACTGCATCGATTTTAGACGCATCGTCGCATCGTCGCATCGTCGCCACGTCGCCACGTCGCCACGTCGCCACGTCGACTAGTTGTAAAGTTGAGCTTCTAATGCTGGCGCGTACTGCTGGCGCGTCTTGTTATTGGGATCCAATATACTCTAATATGTGTTGGGTGCCCTATCGATTTTCATTTGCTACTATAGATATCGTATATTTTTCGGCTCTTTAGTATTATCATTATATGCACAACTGTCCAGTATTTGTTTTGAAACCTGCGACATGAGACCATTATGCGATTTAAATTTTGTCATTTATTTTTGTTGTGTGGTGGTCTAGAGGTTTGTGTCCTAACTAATATTTTATTTAGATCAGAGGCAAAAGATTTAAATCTTGAGAAACATTGAGGTGAATTTGAAAGAGCTTTTAGAGGGTGGGGATCTTTTTAGAAAGTGGGGATCTTCTTCGAAAGTTCTTGGCTTGCTTCTTGTTGTTGGGTGAAAAAGGAAAGCTTTGATCGCAAGCGAGCGAGGGAGAGAATTTATATTCCTTTCCTCTTCACACTCGCGCTCACCGCACACGGCGCCTTGTGCTAAAGAGGCGATGGTGTAGAGCTGTAACTTCAAGCGTTGTGTTGTTGTTTTTTTTTCGTTGCCAACTGGTGCTTCTTCTCGCTTGCGGGCAAAAAATCGCTGGCAACAGTGTCTGCGGCACATTCTGAAATGCCGCGCGGCGTGTACCTTTGAAAAACGGACAATACCAACACACAAAGGGCTCGTACCGAAGCTAAAAAACCAAAACCGCGGTGTGCGTTGTCACTGGCGCATGGGAAGCTTGCTATGATCGCGTTTGTCATAAACGTTTGTTTGATTACAAACTTACAAACATATTGTACGATTGAAAATATTCTTTTGGTGAAAATTGCGTTTTTATTTCTTTGTAAATCATATCATTTATAATACATTGCTTCCATCATAAGACCTTCTTTTGTGCTGACGTTATAAATAAACAAAGTCGATGTTATGAATTGAAAAAAAGTTCTACCATTGTTATATTCTTTAGTAAGAAAGGTTCTATCTCACCCCAGGTGGGATTAAATCGGGTTTTTTTTTTCACTTACATTCTTCTTTTCTTGTTGAGTGTTGGTTTTTGTTCATTTCATTATTATTTTTCTGAGAATTTGGATTAGTGATTTCACTTTTCGGATTAAACCTTCGCTTACCACTGGTGGGGGCTAGGGTTTCTGAATTAGTAGGCGAAATCTCGTTTACTGGTTTGATATTTGTCTTTAATATTATGATTTGATTGATTGGTTTAGTGTTTCACTATTTCGGATTGAACTTTCGCTTACCACTGGTGGGGGCTAGAGTTGCTGAATTGGTATGCGAATCGCGGTTATTATTTTATTATTTTTCTTGTACTGTATATTTTTAAGGGGTTTGATCTGTTTGGTTTAGTAAAATATTTTTGTGATATTCGAACTTTCGCTTACCGCTGGTGGGGGCTAGAGTTCCTGAATTAGTAGGCGAATCACGGTAATTTTTTTTATTTTATTTTTTTGCAATGTAGTTAATCACTCATTTTTCTTTTAATTTTTAATTTTTGATTTAGTAGGCACTTTTGTGATATTTGAACTGTTGCTTACCGCGGGTGGGGGCTTCAGTCCGTTGGTTAGTAAACGATGTCGCGTTTAAATTTCGATTTTATTTTTATTTTTCAGTTTTGAAATTTTGGTTTAGTATGCACTTTTGTGATATTTGAACTGTCGCTTACCACGGGTGGGGGCTTCAGTCCGTTGGTTAGTAAACGATTTCACGTTTAAAATTATTGTTTTTTTTTCACTTTGCTTTTTTCTTTGCGATTTTTCAATACTCAATAAGAAAATTTTATTTTTGTACACTTTTTATTCTCTTTCTTTTTTTTTTTTCAATAAAGCAAAATTAATGAAACACTTTTTTTCAATGATAATGTTTTGGAAAAAGACAATATCAGAATCAGGGCTGTGGAGTCGGAGTCGGAGTCGGAGCCGGAGTCGGTGGAGTCGGGTCTTTTTGGGGAGCTGGAGTCGGAGTCGGAGTCGAAGTCGTCAAAACTCGAACAGCTGGAGTCGGAGTCGGAGCCGGAGTCGGCTAAATTTTATGAGCTGGAGTCGGAGTCGGAGTCGGAGCCAAAGATTTCTGATAACCCGGAGTCGGAGTCGGAGCCGGAGTTATCTTAAATTCAACAGAAAATATGTTTTTTTATTGTTCAGTATTTCCTATACAACAGATTAATTTACAAAACAACTTATATTTTTAATTGATTTATCAGATGCCATTATGTATTTGAAGCTTTTTATTGTGATTGAAAAGCTCTAATTGTGTTATTACACTATAATCACTAAATGATAACCTCTTACCCAAGTATGTAGTATCATAATTCAAAAAATAATAAAAAAAATATTGGTTATGTAGTCAGATTATATTTATGTTCCCTTTCAATTCAAATTTGACCAAATTTCATCCAGTTATTAATGAAAAAAGTACACACAAAGTCATCTTTTACCCCGATAGCGAATGTCTTAGAGGTTTTAAGTTAAATCATTTTTTTAGGAAAAAATTACGAGGTAAATAAAAACTAACCTAATCCACCTATGTGGTTGATGCCTTCCTCACTTTTTACCAAAAATGGGTAATATGAGTGGTTTGGACACACATTTCAGCTTTTTTTAGATCCAGAAAAAAACACAGATATAACTTATGTGGTAATAACTCGAGACAGGGTTGCTAGATCTTCAATGTTTTGGACTCTTTGGAAAGGCCTTTTAATTACCTATCCAACGATGGGTCGGATGATGGATCCGGACATCGTTTACATGCATATAATTGAGATCCGGCTTCAAAAAAGTACATAAATATCACTTAAGTGGTCATAACTCGAGACAGGGTTGCCAGATCTTCAATGTTTTGGACTCGTTGCAAAGGTCTTCTGATAACCTAACCAACGATGGGTCGGATTGTGGATCCGGACATAGTTTACATACATTTAAGTGAGATCCGGCTTCAAAAAAGTACATAAATATCACTTAAGTGGTCATAACTCGAGACAGGGTTGCCAGATCTTCAATGTTTTGGACTCATTGGAAAGGCCTTTTAATTACCTATCCAACGATGGGTCGGATGATGGATCCGGACATCGTTTACATGCATATAATTGAGATCCAGATATTTGTGAAAACACATTTTTATACATAACTTTTGAACTACTTATCAAAACTTCAAACAATTCAATAGCGATGTATGAGACCCTAAACCAAGTCGAATGCAACTGGTTCGATCAAAATCGGTTCAGCCAGTGCTGAGAAAACTCAGTGAGAATTTTGGTCACATACATACATACACACACACATACACACACACATACACACACACAGACATTTGTTCAGTTTTCGATTCTGAGTCGATATGTATACATGAAGGTGGGTCTAGGAGCTTTTAATAAAAAGTTCATTTTCAGAGCAGGATTATAGCCTTACCTCAGTGAGGAAGGCAAAAGATTATAAATAGTAATCATTGTTTTTGCAGATCGAAAAAGAGTCACTGACAGTTTAACTTTTGTAACAAATAATCAATGATAATAACAATCTCCTACTTGAAACCCAACATGCGCATTTTGTTTCTAACTGAGTACAAGAAAATCAAAGTGTTGCATTTAAAATAATTTAAACTAACAAAAAATGTAAAAAAAAGTTGCAACAAATTTGAAACAATCATTGATCGTTGATGTTGATGTTGATTTTAGGTAAACTATTTTGATATCTTTGCAAATTATCGTTGAACAAATCTCAAGAATTCAGTACAAAAATGAACTAATTAAAAAACGTATAGAATTTAATTTATTTTTCAAATATTATAAATAAAAAACACAGATTCAAAATATTATCAACTGGTACGAATTTTCTCATACTGTATGTCTTACGCCAATATGACGGAAGGTGATAATTATTGCAAATCAATGTACCTTAAAAAAATGAAATATTTGTGACCTAGAAAATATTTTACTTGTGGGTATTTGTTTTTTATTATATTTTAAGTTTTTTCATATATTTTGATGGAGGCGCAAAATCATCCATAAAGCTTCGTTTTAGTTGAAGATTCAGGAAGTATCGTGCACCTCCTTTTTAAAGTATATAAAATTTTAAAATTAAAATAAATAAAAAATTTCCAGGTTAAAATATTTTCCATGTCACAGATATTTGAAAAGGACATCTTAATCGTCTTTTCCACGAAGAATTTGTTTAGATACATTGATATGCAGTAATAATCTCCTTCAGCCATGGCGTGATGTCCATGTACGTCTTAACAAAAAAACAAAAAAAAAGTTTCGTTAAAAATTGTCATTTAAAAAACAAGGTGCCTGTCACTGTGCTTCTTACAAATGTCAGCCTGAAAGTGAGCAAATTGAATTTTAATGTTCAATAGATCATTAAGGCCAGATTTCTTTTAGTTATTCATTCAAAAATAACAATTTTATGTTTAAATTTATTAGCTTTGAAAAAAATATTTTCAAATTTGAGGTTGAGCAAGTAAATCCAAATTTACTTTAAAAACTGTTCTTCTCAAAATGCCTCTAAAACTGAAGATATTTTTTGATTTCTGTTTCTATAACGTATAAAACTTGTAACCTGGATTTTTTTTCCGTTTATTTACTTGACTTTACTTTTACTTAACTTATTTTTCTTGAGAAAAACATGACGCTTAGAGAGTATTTAAATAATCCTATTTATAAAAGTTTTAAAAATAATTACCTAATAATAGTTAACTAACTTTTGAAACATTTAAAAACATGTGGAGTTGGAGTCGGAGTCGGAGCCAACCATTTGTTGAAAGCTGGAGTCGGAGTCGGCTAAAGTTGGTAGGCCGGAGTCGGAGTCGGAGTCGGAGCCAACCATTTGTTCAAAGCCGGAGCCGGAGTCGGAGTCAGCTTATCTGAGAAAGCCGGAGTCGGAGTAGGAGTCGGAGTCGTTTGAAATATGACCCGACTCCGCAGCCCTGATCAGAATAATGTAAAAAAGATTCTAATATTTAAAAAAAATGGTTCAGACGATTGTTCAAAGATGATTAGTTGCATTAATTAGTTAAAATTGTAAAAGTACTTACCAAATTTTCATGTCGGCACTGGTTTTTTATTCCAATCCAAGATGGCGTCTCCTTCCGTTTCTGGAATTTTGCTGTCACCACTGTATCGCGCCGTCCACCCGATATTTTTCAAACACTGGAATTTCTTTTTGATTTCGAGTGAAAACGCGGGCACGATCACTTTTCTTAACTTTTTATTGAAAAGTTTAACGAGTTACAAAAGGTCAAACACCAAAACTGACACTAAACTACTGAACTGAACTCCGAACTGAACACCGAACTGAACTACATACTGAACTACATACTGAACTAGGGGAACAGCATCTAATTCCAGCGTGTCTCTAATGTTGGCAGGTCAGAACTTTGACATGCAATTAAAACTAATTAAAAGCGTTTTCAACTGAAATCGAGTGATAAATAGCTCAATAAGAAGTGAGCAAGCAAGTTTCTACCAAAAGTTTTGCAAAATTAGTTGTTTAAATAGTGAAAATCAGCAAATTGGATGGAGTTAGGAGCGAGAGCTTAACCTGCCAAAGATACGAGAATTTCCCTACATACTGAACATACTGGACTGGACTACTGAACTGAACTCCAAACTGAACACCAAACTGAACACCGAACTGAACTCCGATCGAGATTTTCGATCGTCTTTTATAGTGTCCTCTTCGTTCATTTGAGGACTTTGAAGATCCCCATAATTCCTGGAATCCTTTGGGTTCGGATTTCTTGCCGAGACCTTCTGACCAATCAATTAGCGGGTGAGGTAATTATCCCCTCCATGTCCTAATTGATTGGTCAACGAGTCAGAACCCGAAGTGTCGCATATTGTCTTTCTTCTCCCTTTCTCTATCTCTCTCTCTCTCCCTCTGGCATAAGTACGTAGATTAGATTCGATCTCCTATCGGCTCGCGCATGGGCCATCTGTTTTTGCACGTGTGAAAACCCGAACGCACAAACGACTCCGCCTCAGCCAGCCCTTCGTTTGATCTTGAAAAAAGAACTGTGAAGTTATGCTAACTGGGCCAAGTTCCCCTGGGGGTAAGTTGGCTGTAGACTAATAATGATTTGAGCGACTTCACGGTTTTCTTTAATTTCACCACTGGATAAAATCTCCTCATCACGGATCAAAGTCCAATCGCACATTATTGCGTCGGGGATTTCATCTAAGGTGAAAAAGATGTGGGTCGCTACACCGTATTTTTTTGTTTGGCCATTAGGGTGACCTATGCCGTGTTAGGGTGGTCTGAAAAATGGCCATTTTCGTCGATTTTCGCAAAAACCACTTTTTTCGAAAAATCATAACTCCTCGCCATTTCAACCGATTTCAACTGTCTTTCACGCTAATGAAAGGTGATAAGTTGGCCTTTCAATGGAAGATAGTAAAAAGTTTGGAAAATCTAGATTAACATATGAAAAGTGCGTATGAAACTTTAAAATGCCGTTTTGACGGTGTCTGGACCAAAGAACCTTTGTCTGGAAATATTTTTATCGGATTCCCCGGACATTTTTACGTAATATACCAAAAAATGGGAGGAGTTCATTAACAGGATTCCGAGATATGATTTTTGAAAATAAAATCCGTGTTTTTGACGCACGCATAGAATCAGATGGGATTCGAACTCACACCTTTGGATTGGAAATCTTATGCTCTAGCCATTCGGCCACCAAGGGATTAATACTCCTTGAGTGAATTAATCCGTAGTGGTGAAATAATGTCACAAGGTCATTTACTATATAATACAACAATCCCTTCCCCAACGATTCCCTACACACCACACACCAATATAATCTATAAATAACTCGAACCGGTTGGTACGGTATGTCCCCGGCTTCTTCTTCTTCCCCTGATGGTTCTATGAAATGTGGGATCCGTTCATAGAATCTGTCTCATGCGGTTAATGCAACGCAGTAGGCCGGGCCGCTTTAATGAGTGTAATACACTTTGGGGGTTCTCGAAAGTATTGCAATCATTAATAATGACAAGAAGGAGCTTGAGGCGTAATCTAACCATAAGTTCTTCCCGGATGCTTCCTTCGGACTGGCGCGCTTGTGTTCGATTAGATTAGATTAGAAATAAAATCCGTGTTTTTTGACGCGCCGCGCAAAAACAGGAGAATGACGAATGTTGACACCGCGATGAACCATCCTAGCACAGCACGTGAAACACGACAGGCAAAAGGGAACGCACAATAAGAACTCGGTGGCCGGAAAGGCGGTCCGCAGCGAATAATCATGTAAACCGAGAGAATAGGGATAAAAACAATCTAGTTCTCGAACAAGGCAGGCCTGATTTTTCATATTTCTACAATTGTTAGTATTTCTTGCATAGTTTGGTAAATTTCGGGTGTTTAATTGAACATATTATCCGGATTAGTAAGTAGTTTGCGCTAATTGCCTGTTTAGGGTCAATATTGATTTATTTATACTCTAAAACTAGCGCTCATCTATTCACCACGTGGAACATTTACTGGCCGGGCAAGCTGGGCAATTTTCACCATTTAATTGAATAATTAAGCCTGTGAGTATAATTTGCTATCAACTTTACCTTAAAACTAATTCGAAAATTGCATTGTATAGTGGCAAACTTATGCCCAACAGCAAACATTAGCACCTACCGTGAGGAAAAAGAGTAGGAGGAAAACTGTTCATGTAAGTGAATTTGTAACCAATTTTATATCCTAAATACTAAATAAATTGAATTATTTTAGTTTTAAGCTGCTACACTAGAGAGCTGCTTTGAAAATTCAGTTGTCCGTACCTGCTGGTCCGAACAACGAAATTGGCAAAAAATCAACTTTTTTCACTAAAACTGCGATAACTTCAAAATTTCAGCAATGACCTATAGATGTTTGGGAACCAAATTTTTTGTAATTGAAAGAAGCAACTTTTCGATTTGATGGCGTACTCAGAATTCCGGAAAAACGTATCTTTCATCGAAAAAAACACTAAAAAAGTTTTAAAAATTCTCCCATTTTCCGTAACTCGGAACATGTCATTTTAAGGGAAATTTAATGTAATTTTCGAATCTACATGGACCCAGAAGGGTCATTTTTTCATTTAGAAATAAATTTTTCTTTTTAAAATTTCGTGTTTTTTCTAACTTTGCAAGGTTATTTTTTAGAGTGTAACAATGTTCTACAAAGTTGTAGAGTAGACAACTACAAAAAATTAATTTATAGGCATAAGTGGTTTGCTCATAAACATCACGAGTTATCGCGATTTTACGAAAAAAAGTTTTGAAAAAGTTACTTTATGTGTTTATCATTGTTTCGTCGTCCGTGTCTGTCGCGGGTGACCATGAACGGCCATGATCAACGACGACCAACATTTTCAAAACTTTTTTTTCGTAAAATCGCGATAACTCGTGATGTTTATAAGCAGACGTCTTATGTCTATAAATTAATTTTTTGTAGTTGTCTACTCTACAACTTTGTAGAACATTGTTACACTCTAAAAAATAACCCTGAAAAGTTCGAAAAAACACGAAATTTTAAAATGAAAAATTTTGTTCTAAATGAAAAAATGACCCTTCTGGGTCAATGAAGATTCGAAAAGTACATTAAAGGAGAATGGGCGAATTTGGTCCAAGGATGTACACGAACGGGACAAACTTTTTTCGAAAGATCTCGCCGAGACATGGAAAAAAGTCTTCTGGGCCAACTCTCTAAACCCCGGGGTTCAAAAGTTACATGCTGTTGAAGTTTGAGCATTTTGAGTAAAAATATACAAAAAATCGAATTTTTGCTATTTCTAAAATCATTTATAAAATCTCTGTCTCATTATGGATTTCGATTTTATTGACTTCATTTGACGCGTATCAGCAAAAACTATTAATTCTGATATGTCTTAGCATGATTGAAACATGATTTCTCTTGTTTTTATGCTTTTGAACCGTTTGTGCAAGAGGCATCCCATAGAAACAAGTCGAAACTTTAAGGTTTTGAAACCGGATCCGACCCAGACTGCTCAGTGAGTATGGAACATTGCATTGAAGCATGTTGTAACAACTTTTTGGGATGGTCTGAGTCATCCGAGAACTCCTTGGAGTTAAGACCGGTGAGTCTACCGTCGTAACAAGCAAGATGTCGGCGGTTTTTGACCACTGCTCATACCCGCATGGCTTCAGTGAGTATGGTAGACTACTATGCTATGTCAATCCATCCAGCAGGGCAATCTGGCCAAATCAAAAATCCGAACATGGTTTTAGCATGTACCAAAGTGGTACATATGTGTACCTTTAAGGATTTTTGATGTACTTCAAAGGTTCGATAAGTAGCCTTGCCCTGCTGGAAAGATAGCTGTTTTTAGAAAACGTCACCAAATCAACTTCTTTATTACAGGAAAGTTATGTACCATCGATGTACCTAACGAATCTGTGTTCAGATTTTACCTAAACTTCTTATAAGTAGTACTTCCCTTATACTTAACTTTTGAAGTACTTTATATATTGATTTTGACAACGGGATCGTGTTCCTTGGAAAATTTTAAGTAAGTTTGAGTATAAAAAGTCCATACTTAAGTTGATTTAGGCCAACTCTGGAACAATTTATCGACTTTTTGAATATAAAGTACCATGCGCCTCCTTTAAAATGAAATTACACTGAATAATAATAAAACCAACATGTATTACAATAAAAACTAAAAGAGAAATTTTTTTCTAATGCTTTTGCAAGTATTTGAACATAAATCAATATGTGCATACATACAAATAAGGATTTATAAAACAATAAATTTAAAACTTGGAGAAGTTGAAAGAAATATTAAAAATAAACATCAAAACTAAAATAAAAGTTGCCCGCTGTCATCACAGACAATTGTACCAATAGAAAAGTGTGTTTCTGTTGTCTGTGAACAATGTACAACACATGTACCAACTTGTACTTGCATGGAAATAATTATTTTCTAATAAAACAATTCGAATATTTGTGAAATTTGATGAAAAACCAAAATAAATCAAATAAACTCAAATAGCAGCTGCCCGTTGTTATCACAGACAATTAAATCAAAAGAAAAGTGTGTTTTTGGTGTCTGTGAATAATGTACATCGCATGTACCAACTTGTACTTGCATGGAAATAATTGTTTTCTAATAAAACAATTCGAATATTTGTGAAATTTGATGAAAATTCAAACTAAATCAAATAAACTCAAATAGCAGCTGCCAGTTGTTATCACAGACAATTGTACCAATAGAAAAGTGTGTTACTGTTGTCTGTGAACAATATACAACACATGTACCAACTTGTACTTGCATGGAAATAATTATTTTCTAATAAAACAATTCGAATATTTGTGAAATTTGATGAAAAACCAAAATAAATCAAATAAACTCAAATAGCAGCTGCCCGTTGTTATCACAGACAATTAAATCAAAAGAAAAGTGAGTTTTTGGTGTCTGTGAATAATGTACATCGCATGTACCAACTTGTACTTGCATGGAAATAATTGTTTTCTAATAAAACAATTCGAATATTTGTGAAATTTGATGAAAATTCAAAATAAATCAAATACCCGTTGTTATCACAGACAATTGTACCAATAGAAAAGTGTGTTACTGTTGTCTGTGAACAATGTACAACACATGTACCAACTTGTACTTGCATGGAAATAATTATTTTCTAATAAAACAATTCGAATATTTGTGAAATTTGATGAAAAACCAAAATAAATCAAATAAACTCAAATAGCAGCTGCCCGTTGTTATCACAGACAATTAAATCAAAAGAAAAGTGAGTTTTTGGTGTCTGTGAATAATGTACATCGCATGTACCAACTTGTACTTGCATGGAAATAATTGTTTTCTAATAAAACAATTCGAATATTTGTGAAATTTGATGAAAATTCAAAATAAATCAAATACCCGTTGTTATCACAGACAATTGTACCAATAGAAAAGTGTGTTTCTGTTGTCTGTGAACAATGTACAACACATGTACCAACTTGTACTTGCATGGAAATAATTATATTCTAAAAAAAATTCGAATATTTGTAAAATTAAATGAAAATCCAAAATAAATCAAATAAACTCAAATAGCAAATATTTATTTTGAATTTTCATCAAATTTCTCAAATATTCGAATTTTTTTATTAGAAAACAATTATTTTCATGCAAGTACAAGTTGGTACATGTGTTGTACATTCTTCACAGACAATAGAAACACACTTTTCTATTGGTACAATTGTCTGTGATAACAACGGGCAGCTGCTATTTGAGTTAATTTGATTTATTTTGGATTTTCATCAAATTTCACAAATATTCGAATTGTTTTATTAGAAAACAATTATTTCCATGCAAGTACAAGTTGGTACATGTGATGTACATTATTCACAGACACCAAAAACACACTTTTCTTTTGATTTAATTGTCTGTGATAACAACGGGCAGCTGCTATTTGGGTTTATTTGATTTATTTTGGTTTTTCATCAAATTTCACAAATATTCGAATTGTTTTATTAGAAAACAATTATTTCCATGCAAGTACAAGTTGGTACATGTGTTGTACATTGTTCACAGACAACAGAAACACACTTTTCTATTGGTACAATTGTCTGTGATGACAGCGGGCAACTTTTATTTTAGTTTTGATGTTTATTTTTAATATTTCTTTCAACTTCTCCAAGTTTTAAATTTATTGTTTTATAAATCCTTATTTGTATGTATGCACATATTGATTTATGTTCAAATACTTGCAAAAGCATTAGAAAAACATTTTCTCTTTTTGTTTTTATTGTAATACATGTTGGTTTTATTATTATTCAGTGTAATTTCATTTTAAAGGAGGCGCATGGTACTTTATATTCAAAAAATCGATAAATTGTTCCAGAGTTGGCCTAAATCAACTTAAGTATGGATTTTATATACTCAAACTTACTTAAAATTTTCCAAGGAACACGATCCCGTTGTCAAAATCAATATATAAAGTACTTCAAAAGTTAAGTATAAAGGGAAGTACTACTTATAAGAAGTTTAAGTAAAATCTGAACACAGATTCGTTAGGTACATCGATGGTACATAACTTTCCTGTAATAAAGAAGTTGATTTGGTGACGTTTTCTAAAAACAGCTATCTTTCCAGCAGGGCAAGGCTACTTATCGAACCTTTGAAGTACATCAAAAATCCTTAAAGGTACACATATGTACCACTTTGGTACATGCTAAAACCATGTTCGGATTTTTGATTTGGCCAGATTGCCCTGCTGGATGGATTGACATATGCTATGGCCAGATTGCCCTGCTGGATGGATTGACATTACTATGCTGATGTGTTGGAGTGTCCTGGGTTTTCCTAGGACTCCCTGGAGTTTAGATATTTGGGTCACTGTAACAAGAAAAAGGTCGATGATTTTTAACCGTGCATCATAACCGCAAAGATTCAGTGAGTATGGTAGACTGTATTGCTGTTATGTTGGGATGTTCTGGACCATTCCAGGGAGTCCTTGTAACAGCCGTAGACCTACAGATCATAACTCCAGGGAGTCCTTGGATGGCCCAGGACATCCTAACACATTAGCACAGTGGTAGACTACACTCACTGAAGCTATGCGGGTATGTTCTGTTGTCAAAACCGGTCGACATTTTGCTTGTTACGGTAGTAGACCCACAGATCTTAACTCCAGGGAGTCCTAGGAGAACCGTGGACACTCCAACATATCAGCATAGTAGTCTACCATACTCACTGAAGCCATGCGGGTATGATCCGTGGTCAAAAACCGCCGACATCTTGCTTGTTACGGCGGTAGACTCACCGGTCTTAACTCCAAGGAGTTCTCGGATGACTCAGACCATCCCAATAAGTTGTTACAACATTGCACTGAAGCCTTCCATACTCACTGAAGCAGTCTGGGTTGGACCCGGTTTCAAAACCTTGAAGTTTTGACTTGTTTCTATGGGATGCCTCTTGCACAAACGGTTCAAACGAATAAAAACAAGAGAAATCATGTTTCAATCATGCTAAGACATATCAGAACTCATAGTTTTTGCTGATACGCGTCGAATGAAGTCAAGAAAATCAAAATCCATAATGAAACAGAGATTTTATGAATGATTTTAGAAATAGCAAAAATTCGATTTTTTGTACATTTTAACCCAAAATGCTCAAACTTCAACAACTTGTAACTTTTGAACCCCGGGGTTTAGAGAGTTGGTCCAGAAGACTTTTTTTTGTGTCTCGGCGAGATCTTTCAAAAAAAGTTGGTCCCGTTCGTGTACATCCTTGAACCAAATTTGCCCATTCTCCTTTGGCAGCTGGCCATACAAAAATTATGTTTGAAAATTTAAAAATCTGTATCTTTTGAAGGAATTTTTTCATCGATTTGGTGTCTTCGGCAAAGTTGTAGGTATGGATATGGACTACACTGAAAAAAAAATGAAACACGGTAAAAATTTCTTTGGTGATTTTTGATTTAACTTTTTGGCACTAAAACTTGATTTGCAAAAAAATACTATTTTTATTTTTTTTATTTTTTGATATGTTTTAGAGGACATCAAATGCCAACTTTTCAGAAATTTCCAGGTTGTGCAAAAAATCTTTGAGCGAGTTATGAATTTTTGAATCAATACTGATTTTTTCAAAAAATCGAAAAATTGGCTGCAAAAATTTTTCAACTTCATTCAAAAAGCTCTTTAGTGAAATTTTGATAAAGTGCACCGTTTTCAAGTTAAATCCATATTTAGGTGACTTTTTTGAAAATAGTCGCAGTTTTTCATTTTTTTTAAATTAGTGCACATGTTTGCCCACCTCTGAAAAAAATATTTTTGAATGCTGAGAAAATTCTCTTTTTTTTTTGCATTTATGAACTTTGTTGATACGACCCTTAGTTGCTGAGATATTGCCATGCAAAGGTTTAAAAACAGGAAAATTGATGTTTTCTAAGTCCCACCCAAACAACACACCATTTTTTAATGTCGATATCTCAGCAACTAATGGTCCGATTTTCAATGTTAAAATATGAAACATTCGTGAAATTTTCCGATCTTTTCCAAAAAAATATTTTAATTTTTTTTCCAGGGCACAATACCGGTGCACTTTATCAAAATTTCACTAAAATACTTTTTGATTGCAAATTTGATTTTACATCGAAAAATGAAGTTGAAAAATTTTTGCGACCAATTTTTCGATTTTTTGAAAAAAATCAGTATTGATTCAAAAATTTATAACTCGCTCAAAGATTTTTTGCACAACCTGGAAATTTCTGAAAAGTTGGCATTCTAAAACATATCAAAAAATAAAAAAAATTAAAAATATTTTTTTTTTGCAAATCAAGTTTTAGTGACAAAAAATTAAATAAAAAATCACCAAAAATTTTTTTACCGTGTATCATTTTTTTCAGTGTAGTCCATATCCATACCTACAACTTTGCTGAAGACACCAAATCGATGAAAAAATTCCGAACCTGCGATCAGCAGAGAAGCGAGTCAGACGTGCGTCCCTCACAAACCAAAACAGTGCTAAAAGTGCAAAAAATGCCTTACGGCAAGAAAAAGAGGCGGTCCTCACCAGCAGGATCGGCAGATTTGAAGAAGCTAAAGAATGCCGAAGCGTTACCTGCAAAGCCAGGCAGTTTGAGCAAGGACGCTCAAAAATTGTCTAGAAACCAGTTCGCTACCCTCCCTGTGGACGTGAGCGAGAAGGAAGAATTTGAACGACGGGAAAAGTTGCCACCCATTTTTGTGAAAACATCGTCATCGGATTCGGGGTGAAAGTGGCTGACCGGGTTTATCAAATCTGGTGCTTTACGAGCTTCCATTCGCTTGTGTGCTGATGGACTCAAAATTCTGCTACCTACCAGAAAGGATTACAACTACGTTCGGGATTTCCTGAACAACACCAAGATTGAATACTACAGCCATGACGATCCAGGTAAACGCCCCATGAAACAGGTCCTCCGAGGCCTGTATGACATGGATGTGAGTGTGCTGAAAGAAGAGCTCAAAACCCTTAAGTTGAACGTGATCGAAGTCTTCAAGATGACGAGACACAACAAGGACATCAAGTATCGTGATCAACTGTACCTGGTTCATCTCGAGAAAGGATCGACAACGCCGTCTGAGCTGAAAGCAGTTCGGGCAATTTTCAACATCATCGTGTCTTGGGAACGTTATCGTCCAGTGCACCGTGACGTGACACAGTGTTCGAACTGTTTGCAGTTTGGACATGGTGGAAGGAATTGTTTCATCAAGAGTCGTTGTACAACCTGCGGAGGTGAGCACAAAACTGAAGCTTGCGAAACAATCAACGAGAACATTGAAGCGAAATGCTTCAATTGCGGTGGCGATCATTCGACCAAGAATCGAAGCTGCCCAAAACGTGCTGAGTTTGTAAAAAATCGGCAGCAAGCGACGACGAGGCACCAACCAAATCGTCGCAAAACACCACCAGCATACACGGACGTGGATTTTGCTGATTTGGCGTCACCTGGAGCGGGATCTGTTCGAGTGGTTCCAAATCTGCAGCCATTGCCGTTGAATCAGCGGCAAAGAGTTGCAGAGAATACAACACCTCCAGGTTCAGTCAGCAACCGAGGGAAAACCAACCAACATCAACGGATGAAGGCAGTAGTGACCTGTTTTCACCAAAAGAACTTCTGAACATTTTCATCGAGATGACAACAACAATGCGTGGTTGCAAAACTCGTGCGGATCAAGTAAGAACGCTTGGAGGATTTATCTTAAAATACAGTTCGTAGTTTACTCGTACTAATGATTTTGAATATTTCAATGTATTTGTTTTTTTTTTAGTTTTAAGTTAGGATTAGTTGTTAAAGTGATTTTTTTCTTTTTTACCCAAATGTATTCGATTCAATGCAAAAATGTAAAACAATTTGAAGTAAATAAATGAATGTGTAAGAAAACGAAAAATATAACAAAGATGAAGAACATGTAGCCATACCACTTAGAATGTAAATGAAATGTAATTATTATAAGAAAGTTCAATAAAGACATATTTAATTTCAGAAATTTCAGATGAAAAAATTCCTTCAAAAGATAGGGTAGAGTAGTCATCAATGAGACACGGGGAACAATGATAAAATGGCTCTCACAAGTCGTAGTTTCAACCAATCAGGCTCATATTTGGGGGAAAGGTGTGTCTACTGGATACACGTCTGCCATAATAGTGGCTTTGGTTATGGACGCTCCCTTGACAAGTTATTCATAAATGTTTGATTCTGGGGTGAAAAAGTAAATTATGGAAAAAAAAATGTTTTTTCGCTCGTAGGCTGCCATTTACACCAAAACTAATATTTCTTCAAATTTCTTTCGACGTTGCATAGGGATTAAGTTGGGCTACAATGTCCTTTCATTAGATTTGACCAAAATTTAGAATATACCCAGAATGCAGTGCTGTCTCATTGTTCCCCACTCATTTCAGCCCATGGGTAACAATGAGACACTTTGATTTTTCTTCATTAAACTTTTCAAAATCGATGTAAATCTTTCAAAACATGAATAAAAAGTGATTTTTGGCATATTTATAGAGTTTAAACTTCATTTAACCAAAAATACAAAGTTATTTGGTATTAATATATGGATTTTACAAAATTTAAATACTTTTCAGTGTAACTTTTGTTAATAAAAGTTTCATGTTGGCAAAATTGCTCTAAAATGTTCAAGGCAAGTTACCTGCAATGGAACAATATAAAAACATGATGTTTTGCTAGAAAAATGTTGATTTTCGTAGAGTGTCTCATTGTTCCCCAGCTGTCTCATTGTTCCTGCCAAGTGCGTCTACAATGAGACAGTTGAATAACTCTGGCTGTAGACGTCAGATCGATCTCATATTTTGGTCAATGTTAGAACACATTAAAAGAAAGATAATGCAATTAAAAGCTCATTAAAAAATGCTGATGAAAAAATTAGAAAAATCGTTGAAAGTTGAAAACCAAAAGTGTCTCATTGATGACTACCCTACCCTACAGATTTTTGAATTTTCATACATCATTTTTGTATGATAAGCTGCCAAATTTGTATGGAAAATTATATGGACAAACTAATGATGCAAAATGGTTTCTTTGGGCATACCGAAGGCACCAAAAAAGTTTCAGTTGGATTAAAAAATACAAAAATTAAAATTTAAGAAAAAATACCCATTTTGTAGAGAATTGCTCAGTTGCATAAACTAGGTATTGCTTAATATCTTATTATTACAGGAAAAGGTGATCTGGTAGGTTGTGATATAAGTGTACACTTGCTACATGGAAGTCAAGGAAATTCAGGAAATCAAGGTTCTCAAGACGCTATTGTTAAAAGTAGTGGTGACGTTAAAGTAAGTTTAGAAATGCTGTTAAAATCCATCACAACAATTTTTTTATTGTATGTTTTAAACAGGCTCTTACTTACTGTGATTTAAAAAGCATTCACATGGGAGGTTTGATAGATGTATTGCGGCTTTATCCGGAGTATCAGCAGGAATTTGCAAACGACATTCAGCACGACCTAACATACAATTTGCGCGAGGGCTATGAAGCTGAGGAGGAAACGGAGAACAACGGACCTTGCCTTGCGTTGCCCTCGATAAGTGAAGACGACGAAAATCAATCGGATGCTGAATCCAGCTCGACATCTCCACTGAATACATCCATATCAAAATCACCAGGGCACAATACCGGTGCAAGTCCCCGGCATGCAAAGTTGATACACAGGTAATAAATGATATCTATTTCACCTGCTGTTTGCCATCTTGAATCAAAACTCTTCGCTTCATATTTTCAAGCATCTGGACGGGAATAAGCCTATTTTTCTGGTGGCAGCATTCCATATACATTAGGGTGTTTCATCCAAACACAAAAGTTCTCAGAATCAGGCAAACCGAGGTTCCCCTTGTAGAGGATACCCATAGGGACTCTCATGCCAAATATCAGCCCATTGGGTTGAGAATTGGCCTGTCCCCAGCGGTTCTAAGTTTACATGTAAATTACTATGAGATTTTTATGCTTTTCGTTCAATCGTTCCTACAGGTCTGGGGACAACATGGATTCACTCGGAATAAAGACAGGTGTGTAGGGGATGGTCCAATGAACACATTTTAGAAGGAATTAGGCTTGTCCATTCTGTCCCCAAGGTGCGCATTGGATCGACGTCCGGTGTCTCCAGAATCATCGATTCACCCTTCAAATGTACGCATTGTCCTTAGTATGCTATGACGGCTAGGAGAAAATTACGACGCCCCATGTCAGACGGTGAACACGTGGCAGAGCATCTACTCGAGTTTTGGCTTAGAAACATTCTTTAAAGTACTAAAATTATAATTATTGTTGTTCCTGAAGAATTTCAACTATTCTAAATAACGTAAAATGATGATTTTGTGTTAATAATGCAATCGATGCCTCTACACGTGTTCACCGTCTGACATGGGGCGTCGTAATTTTCAGCTAGCCGTCATAGCATACTAAGGACAATGCGTACATTTGAAGGGTGAATCGATGATTCTGTAGACACCGGTCGTCGATCCAATGCGCACCTTGGGGAAAGAATGGACAACCCTAATTCCTTCTGGAATTTGTTCATTGGACCATCCCCTACACACCTGTCTTTATTCCGAGTGAATCCATGTTGTCCCCAGACCTGTAGGAACGATTGAACGAAAAGCATAAAAATCCCATAGTAATTTACATGTAAACTTTGAACCGCTGGGGACAGGCCAATTCTCAACCAAATGGGCTGATATTTGGCATGAGAGTCCCTATGGGTATCCTCTACTAGGGGAACCTCGGTTTGCCTGATTCTGAGAACTTTTTTGTTTGGATGAAACACCCTAATATACATATTCAGTGTATTTTTTTTTGAGCTTAACAGTGTACATCAACCATTGGCATTTTTCGAGATAAGATTTGTCTGACCACGCCTTCCGTCGGACGGGGAAGTAAATGTTGGCCCCGGTCTAACCTAAAGAGTTAGGTTGTTAGCTCAATCCAGGTGGAGGAGTCGTCTCCCTGCCTACCTCGGTGGAGTCGCTGGTAGGCAGTTGGACTAACAATCCAAAGGTCGTCTGTTCGAATGCCGGGGTGGATGGAAGCTTAGGTGTAAAAAGAGGTTTGCAATTTCCTCAACAATCAAGCCTTCGGACACCTAGTTTCGAGTAGGAATCTCGCAATCGAGAACGCCAAGTGTACATCAACCAGAGCTTTTGCACCAAGATTTTTACTGAGCAGCTTTTAGTATCTTAAGAATTACGAGAACAATTTATATAATTTTGACGTCATTTCCCAAAGTGCTGTCTACAAAATTATTTACAACTCGTTTTGACTATTTTAGCTATCATTGTTGCAGGATTGGGTCCATAAGTTTGACAATTTTGGAATAAAAATACAATGACTTCCTTAGTTGCTGTGCACCATTGACACGTTTTGTTACGTTTATGTTAGCTTATGAACTTGACTTTATTTAGGTTCCGGAAGTTCAGACATGTCCAAGCTGTTAGTGAATTTTGTGATCCATGTTAGAAGTAATGATTTTTTTTCTTTATTAACAGTCGAAATAAATCTCTTGTTGCATTGAGAGAAAGGGTTGAACGGCAACGTTCGGTGCAAGCTGCGCCTTCTTCTCAAACTACAGAGAATAATAACTCACTTGAAGGACTGAATTTGGAGGGCCGCAGCAAAGAGAACATGCTCCCAACCAAGGTATCGGTTGAACGTTTGGACACGCAAGTCACTACACTGCATAACGACGTAGCGGCATTAAGTATGGAGGTGAGGCGTTTAGCCATGATGGGGATGAACAAATTAGCAACATTATTTGTTTCAGGTTCGAAATGCAATTCAAGCTCTTCAGGAAATGACTTATTCCACTATGAATTCTCAGTTCGATTTGGGGCACTTTCCACCGGCGCGTTCCATTCCCAATTTACAAAATGGAGCGACCGGTTTTATGCGTGATACCGATGGAACGATGGCTAGAAGCTCATCCCATCCTCCGGAAATGTGGTGTCGCGAAATGAACGCATTTGGCGAAGCACTCGCCAGTCCCAACGACACCGAGCCGCTCTCTGACCACATGTTTCGTCGTAAATCGATTATGTCTCAGAAATACTCCGAGGAACTGTCCTGCTCGACACAAACTGAAAACGTGGTTGACTATGAAACTCTGGAAAAGATCGTTCTTGCACATCCAGCTTTAGTGTTGAAAATTCTAGGAATAGAGGCATTGTTCAGCAATGAATCAACTATGGCAATACACCATCTAAATACCATTCCCGAAACAGCAAGTTTAGGCGAAACAATCACTTCGAAAGAAGAACAGGAAACCAAACACCATACCACTAAATCAAACACCAATGAAATGCATCTTATCGATGACTACAAAGAAGATTACTCACCAATCGCTTATAATCCTTTTTACACTAACAATGACTCTAGTTTATTAAAAAACAATATATCACTACTTACACCGTCATCATTGGAAGAGAAAAGATGTGTAGCAAAAAAGGACACCACAAGTTGCTCCATCTTGATTGATGAAAATATGGCAATGCTGAAGCAATCGGATCGGCAGGACCGAATTCCCATTAAATATCGTTTTTCAGCCGGAGACGCTGATAAGCTTGAAAAGGGGTTGGAAAGTATGCCATCTTCACGCTCATTAAGTGGAAGCTGAGTGGAGGTTATCAAACGCACATAATAATTTAATAATAGTGAACAAAGAGAAAATGTTTTAAAATATGCAATTAATATACAATAGACTTCTGTTTAGTGAAATTTTATTATATTTTAAAAATAAAGAGAGCAACAGTTGATATATCACAAGCAACTCCACCGACAAACATAAAATAGTTTTTTGTTGTATCTGATGACAATTCTAGATTAAATTTTCAAAAGTTCCTTTCTGCATAGGAAACCTAAGACGTATAGGTTGTTTTGAAAATTTAAACTGCATTAATCAATTTAAATTACATCGTTTAAGAATGCCGGGAACCGTGGTGTAGGGGTAAGCTTCGTTGCCTCTCACCCAGTCGGCTTGGGTTCGATCCCAGACGGACCCGGTGGCACTTTTTGAGACGAGATTTGTCTGGCCACGCCTTCCGTTGGCCCCGGTCTAACCTAAATGGTTAGGTCGTTAGCTCAATCCAGGTGTAGGAGTCGTCTCCCTGGGTCCTGCCTGGGTGGAGTCGCTGATAGGCAGTTGGACTAACAATCCAAAGGTCGTCAGTTCGAATCCCGGGGTGGATTGAATCTTAGGTGTAAAAAAAAGGTTTCCAATCGCCTCAAACTATAACTTGAAGCCTAAGGCGACCAAATTTGAATGACTTTAGTACGATTGTTACGCGAATTTCTGAAAAATACTCGAAAAATGCACTTTTTTCATTCAAGCTCCGCGCGCGAGTTGTAAACCATTTTTGGGAATTTTTTGTTGTATTAAAACATTGTTCCTGACATCTTAATCTATCATTCTAGGGGTAAGCACCGAAGATTTGACAACTTTTCATTTTTTTTGGGACGGCCTACTCAACAATCAAGCCTTCGAGCACCAAGTTTCGAGTAGGAATCTCGCATTCGAGAACGCCAAGGCAATGCTGTAAGCGAATAATTTGATTTGCTTTTTAAGAATGATTTATATGGAAGATCCTCAGAAATCCCATAAACTTTTTTTTTATTTTAACAAACCCTAGTAAACACAAGCACGAGATCAAAACTCACTCTAAATAAACATTATTGCTAACTGTATAATTAAACTTCCTATTAGAGCTTCGAAACATTTAGCACAATAATGCTTCAAAGCAATAATGGTATGATTTAATGTCTCTATAGAGTAAGCTTTGAATGTAACATAACTCCAAATCAACTTTTAAAAATGCTTTAAAACATTTACATTTCTTTAAACACCAAATTTCTTAAACCACCAAATCAACTTTAGTAGCAGCAATTAATGTCGTAAAGCATTCGATCATAAAATGTAAACATTACGGAAAATTGTTCTGTGCGGCTTTTCGGTAGGTAAATTTGGATTATTTGGGACTATTTCGAAAGTGAACAGATATGTTTATCATTTTGCAGGATCTGGGAGTTCATTTGAAGGAAATTAAATGGAAGATTGTGTTTGCGAGCCAAAATAAAACGGACAGAAACGGAAACGGACGCCAACGGAAGCAGCATAGAACAACTGTGAAATGGATTGATTAGTGTAAAATTTGCAGTTCATATAACCGTGAGTGAGGACTACGCAAAAACTACAAATTAAACTGCTTTTGTTGAACGTGAGAAACATATCGATTAAAATCTTCTCCTGAAGCATACTCCTCGAAAGGAGAGATGATCGGCGCGTGAAAACAGCAGGGAACATTCAACAACAACATCTAAGTTCGATTCTTTAAAGTGGGGCATTTCAACAAAAAAAATCCCAAACAAGCTGAGAAAGCTCCTTCAAGTAAAAGAGAAGAGAATAAAAAAAAAAAGAGAGCGACGTTGAAAAGCTTTTTGATTCTACGGCCAAAGTTTCAGTAAAGTAGTATTTGTTGATTTTCTTCAGTGTTGTGTTACTCTATATCAACGATTTCCAAGGTTACTGTATACCACCTCTGAACATCACCACTTTAAGCTTTTATCCCACTTTAATACGGAATATAGAGTTGGGTAATGAGACGTTAGCATATAATACAGTATGTAAAAAAGTATTTACACCCTTGGGCACTATTGTTATAAAACATGTAAACAATTTAAAGTTTGACCGAAATCTAGTACTATGTTTTGTTATGTAAACAATGTAATGTAATGTAAACAATTTAAAGTTTTGCTGAAATCTAGTACTAAGTTTTGTTCAGAAACTCATGCCGAACATTTTGCTTCAAAATGCTCATGAAAAAA
Organism: Culex quinquefasciatus; assembly: GCF_015732765.1. Classification (NCBI taxonomy): domain Eukaryota; kingdom Metazoa; phylum Arthropoda; class Insecta; order Diptera; family Culicidae; genus Culex; species Culex quinquefasciatus. The sequence continues at coordinate 103,399,125 of NC_051863.1, forward strand.
TGATTTCTATAAAAGTTATATACAAATACTATTACGAAAATCAAAAAGGTGCAAAAAAGTTTGTACACCTTTCAAAAATTAACACAAATAAACTTATTTGTTAACAAATCATCATAAATCCAGTCTACGAACTCCAAATAGGCATCCTTGACTGATTAAATAAATAATTTGGATTGAATATAAAGTTTACTAACTACTTAGTATAAAAAATTATATAACTCTGGAAATTCTGTATAAAACTTATCTAAACTTAATTTTGAAAACTTTTAATTCAACTAAATGTCAATATATTACCATAGAATTGCAAAATAAACATTTGGGAGTGGGTATAACACCGTTTTGGGGGTCTTTGTATCGATAGAATAGATTTTTCGTTGGAATTTCGTACCAACCCGGAGTGTCGGAAAATCCGCCGGCATCCGAACCGGTCCACAAACCACTAGTCAACCTATGTGGCATCGGAAAGGGCATTCAAATTCCGATCTTTTAATACCCATATATCTAGGTTTTCTATAAAACCCACGTTTTTAAATACCTGGGCAAAAAGTAAGTTTGATCCACGAGAACAGAAATTACGAAAGTCCATACATTTTTGGCAGGTTGCACAAACGAAACCATAACAACGTTTTTGCCTAGGTAAAAACGTGGGTTTTATAGAAAACCTAGATGTATGGGTATCAAAAGATCGGAAATTTTATGCTTTTTCCGATGCCACATAGGTTGTTAATAGTGGACCGGTTCGGATGCCGGCGGATTTTGCAAAATTAAGTTTTGAAAAGTTTTATATAGAATTTCCTGAGTTATATAAACTTTTATACTAACTAGTTAGTAAACTTTATATTCAATCCAAATTATTTTTAATCAGTCAAGGATGCCTATTTGGAGTTGGGAAACTGGATATATGATGATTTGTCAACAAATAACATTTTTTATGTTAATTTTTCAAAAGGTGTACAAACTTTTTTTACACCTTTTTTGATTTTTGTAATAGTATTTGTTAAAGAACATGTTATGAAAATCATCTTTTCATAAGCTTTATATAGCGAAATGTTCGGCATGAGTTTCTGAACAAAACGTAGTACTAGGTTTCTGTCAAACTTTAAATTGTTTACAAGTTTTATCACAAAATGTGCATAGTGCCCAAGGGGTGTAAATACTTTTTTTACATATTGTACGTACGGCTAAAACCAGCCAAAATATACGTACTCTTCCCTTTAGTCAGGGTTCTCCTAGCACACTGTAACCGAAAAGCAAACTTTGCTAAGTTCGTTTTCACACTTTTACATAAAAAATCAATTCGACTAAAAAATGATAACCGTAAGATAAAAGTGCAAAAAGAACTCATCAAAGTGTAATTTCCAATAACAGTGCATGTCACGTAATGCTCCTCACTCAAAAAACTTTTCACCACAAGGCCGCATGAAAATATATGTGATTATTTTCCATACAGTTAATCATGCAACATTGACGTGAATTTCCGGTGGAAGCAGAATCTGGAGCGAACCGAGCCTTGATGACTATTCACTATCGTATCAAGTGGATTTAGCATGAACTTCACGTGAGATGTGCATGATCTTTCATGCATTACTGACATGATCATCGCGTGAAGGCTGCATGAATTTTATTGCGGCTTTTGTTCCTTTCTTACTTTTGTTTTCTTATTCTTTAACGTCTTATTAAATATTAATCTTCTCATTGAAAAGTGCCGGCGACAAAATTGGGCGAAAAGTTCACCGCCCGGAGATCGCGAGTTGGCGCGAGCGAATGAACACCGCGAAAAAAGATTCGGGGTGCATTGGGGTTAAATGATCATTTTGTCATTCGGTTTAATTAAAAATAATTATGTTTTCGTAAATATCGCAACTTTGATGCGATGTAATTCATTTTACAGTAAATTAGGCATTGTTACATCAAATTTGACCTTTCAAACGCACTAGAATGGCCAAATTTTAAAACATCAATGTTTGCCAATTTGACCGTTTTACCCCAATTCCCTTGTAGAACAAAAGAAAAGTTCATCCGCGGTCTGTCAGCAGCGCGCTGTTTTGTTTGATGGATCAACATTTGGAAATGTCGAACGTTGAAGGAAATCGCTCAAAAATGGAAATTAACCGATTTCAAATGTTATGGCCGCAAATGAAAGGTAAGGGTGGCTATTTTTGATTCCGATCTGTAAAACTAGTTCTGGTGAGGTTCTGGGCACTGCGGCAATCGATTTAACAGGCGGGTTGCTTCCGGTTGCATTTGATTTGAAGAGAAGGTTTTCAATCCACCAGGGGCTTATTCGGGGCAACAGTTTCGGTAATCCGGAACTTCCGGTAAGTTTCATATTTGCAGTGTTTAGCATGAAAAACAAACTTAGACCAATCTTTCAAGTGTGCGCTCTTTTTGAGGAGGGTGCGCAAACCGAAGAAGAGCGCAACTCGGGGGAGCGTTATTTCGGGGTTTGTGCGCAAATCGAAGGAGCGTTATTGCAGGGGTTTGGCGTAAAATAGGATTTTGTTATTTAATTTTATTTTGCAATTAAACGAAACATTTATATAAGGGGTCATCCACAAAACACTGATAATGAGCCATCCTCAAATCTGGGTATCCAAGAACTCCCGGATGTCATGGCCTAGATAGCTACCTGATCAACGGAGGTCTCGACGGAGGTCTATACACCCAAAGTTAAAGAACGAGGGAAAAGTCCTCCCGAAAAGAAACGTGAGGAAAGTACTATTTTGCGTGAGTAAAGACCTCTCGCGTGTTCATTCGTTCATTGACGAGTTCATCCTATTGAGTGGCTTATATGGACAAATGATCACCACTTAGTCACCGAACCATGGTGGCCTATACGGCAAAGGCACGATTCAATAAGCCGAAGGTCTTTGGTTCGAATCTCGGTATCGGTACTTTTTTTTGATAGATGAACTTTTTTGGAAAATGAACCCATGAGTAAAGTACTCACGGCAATTTCGGGATTTATCCTCTCCGTCCGCACACAGTACCATTTTACTACCGAACCGTGCTCTTTATCCTCTCGTATGCCGATGCCCAATTCTGGGTGTATGGGTGAATTAACCATCGGTATACACTCAACCCCCGATGGTTGGTCACTTTTTCGTTTGACACTTTTTTAGTTTGTACCCCGTTGGTTGGTCAAAGTCAAACTAAAAAGTGACGAACTGGCACTTTTTACACGGCGCTCACGCACACTATCAAAACACACGTTTGGTAGTGTGCGTGAACTCAGTGTAAAAGAGGTGTCAAACTAAAAAGCGACCCCGTTCGTCTGACAACAGTTGGTGTCAAACCATCGGGGTTTTAGTGTAGCTTCAGTGAACAACGATGGATACACTGGGGTACGTTGGATTGTTATAAGTCTTCTAAGAACTCCTTGAAGTTATGATCTGGATATCAACCAGATCAACGGAGGTCTATATGGGTGAATTAACCATCGGTATAGCTTCAGGTTGCTTCAATGAACCACGATGGATTATTATGGGTCCTCCAGGAACTGATGATCCAAGGCTGTATATCATAGGTACTCACGATCTTGCTTTGCATTAGTGTGAGTGCATGACTCCGTGCCACTAAAACCAAAACAATAACAAACGAACAATGGACCGTGCCAGGAAAAGCAAAACATAAACAATGTCTGTGGCAGTGGAGTGAGAGAGTCAGAGATAACGATTTTGACAGCCGCACTACTACACACTCGCGAGTACCTTAGGTAGAAAGCCATGCTGATGATCTACCTAATCAACGGGGGTCTATAAGGGTGTATTAACCATTGTAACTATAATCTTTTGTAGACTAAAAAAAAGTTTTTAATTCAAACCTGATCATAACTTAAAACTTTGCCAATGGTTGGTATTCAGAAAATTTTGCGAAAACATTCACAGCACTTGTGTATAGACAGACACCATTTTGTATGAAGAATATGAGGCAATAGTGCACAATAACTATTTTGGCCATAAAAAAACATCAATGGACAAGGTTTCATACAAATCTGAAAATGCAATCAAAAGTCGATTTGCAATAACGAAAGGAATTAAATACTTTGTTGAATCCAAATTAACGCCTCATTTTTCTGTTTGTTTGTTGTTGTACAGGTTTGTTTTCAAATATTTCGTTTGATATGTTTCACACTAGCGTTCCCAGCTCTTTGAGGAAGGTGGCAATAATATGGACGGGGCAATAATATGGACGTTTTGAAAAATACATCATTTGTAGACACCCCCTGACCAAATTTAGAACAAATTTCTGAGGATGGTGGGGCAGTTTCCCCATGTTGCCCCACCCTGTGCACGCTAGTGACGTTTCAATGGAGCACCCGCCGTCGAGCAGTTTTTGACAGTTCGCTCGATTCAGCAACGGCTTGTGAGCTCTCACTGAAAGGCCCTTCCGGCTTGTGAACTCACTGAATAGGCCGCAACGATTCAGCAACGGTTTGTGATCTCTCACTGAAAGGCCCTTCCGGCTTGTGAACTCACTGAATAGGCCGCAACGATTCAGCAACGGCTTGTGAGCTCTCACTGAAAGGCCCTTCCGGCTTGTGAACTCACTGAATAGGCCACAACGATTCAGCAACGGCTTGTGAGCTCTCACTGAAAGGCCCTTCCGGCTTGTGAACTCACTGAATAGGCCGCAACGATTCTACAACGGCTTGTGAGCTCTCACTGAAAGGCCCTTCCGGCTTGTGAACTCACTGAATAGGCCGCAACGATTCAGCAACGGCTTGTGAGCTCTCACTGAAAGGCCCTTCCGGCTTGTGAACTCACTGAATAGGCCGCAACGATTCTACAACGGCTTGTGAGCTCTCACTGAAAGGCCCTTCCGGCTTGTGAACTCACTGAATAGGCCACAACGACTGGTGAACACTCACTGAAAGGCCTGTCTGGCTTGTGAGCTCAACGGAAGACATCAACGGCTTGTGATCTCTCACTGAAAGGCCTTTCTGGCTTGTGATCTCACTGAAAGGCCGCAACGACTGGTGAACACTCGCTGGCTCATGCCTGGTACACTCAACCCCCGGTGGTTGGTCACTTTTTCGTTTGACACTTTTTTAGTTTGTACCCCGTTGGTTGGTCAAAGTCAAACTAAAAAGTGACGAACTGTCACTTTTTACACGGCGCTCACGTACACTATCAAAACAAACGTTTGGTAGTGTATGTGAACTCCGTGTAAAAGGGGTGTCAAACTAAAAAGTGACCCCGTTCGTTTGACACCAGTTGGTGTCAAACCATCGGGGTTTGAGTGTAAAGGTAAGGAAAGAGTTAAAGTAGAAAAAGTGGGGAGGTACAAATATGGATGGTCCCATAGCGAACAAGTGGAAGAAAGAGAGAAGAAAGAAATGGTTTTGTAAAAATGTGTTGGGAAATACATCAAAAGAAAGGATAATCGATAATAATCGAAATAAAAAAACAATTCGCGAGCAGCTTCTTCCTCTTTCATCGGACGGTCGTCGTCGAGGCGTGTTCATCGTGGTGGCTGCAAGGGTGTCGGCAACAATTTAGCGTCTCCACAATGATTTGAATATTATATCCTTGTCCCGAATCTAAAGCTTAGAGGAAGGTGCATGTCAGTTTTCAGCAGGAAGGTGCCCTCAAATGAGAAACGCCAGCGTTGCTGTATTTTTTCTAGAGAAGGGGGGAGATGTGTGGGCCCGTATAGCGCCCCCCTGTCTATGGTTCGCAATATGCGTGCACGGGCATCAACCCCCTGTCTCCGCACGTCCACACACACAGCTGTCAGCGCACGGCAGCACGGCCTCAGCCCCTGTTCAGCAGTCATCCAGTCTGGTGGCATCTCGGCCACGCTCGGAGTCCTGACCCGTGGGTGCTAGGGTTTACACAGAACCAACGCGGAAGAAAGGAAGAAGAAGCATGAAATCCGCCGGAAGAGAGGACACCACTAGGAGAGAAGAGTCGGCGGAAAACTGTAGAGAGCAGTTTGCGGTGTCGGAACGCATGAGAGACATGCACAGGAAGGTTCACATGTGGAAGGAAGTAGGAGAGTTATCCAGTACCAAACGAAAACCTTCTGTTGTTCTTCGGAGCAATTCCGGGAGAGATGGTAAGGTTACGCAACAGTCTTTGACTAAAACTAGGCAACCACAAGCATATTTTCGCTTTTTTGCGAATATAGCACCGGTACAGCTGAACATTCTGAAAATTCACGCAACAACCTCACCGCTTGAGCACCCCCGCTACGATGAGCACGGTATTTTACCACTCGTCAACAGCATTTCAGAAAACTCTCAGGTACAGATAAACAATCCAAAACCGACCTCATGTGGCCTTCCAGTACTTCATGTACTATAAAAGAGGAACCCGCATCCTCAACACGCCTTTGTTGTTGTTATCGGTATCGTGAACTGGCTCTGCTTGTGGGTCTCGTTTGGAGTCGTCTTTTCGCCGTGTTCCTCTGAAGGTGCTGCTGCATTACTAACTGTTTGGAATAATTTGTCCCGCTGGCCGTTCGCAGTGACTGAAGATTAGAACATTGTGTGCAGTGCAGCTCGTCAAATCTATTTTGTTTTTTCCGAAATCTCGGAGCTATTCACGAAGGCCATATTGTACAACGGGGGACAAGCCACGGGCGTTTCATCCACTGGCTTGTACACTGCTGCCATCTCGGTGTTCGACCGCTACTGAATAACAATATACAGTACCGTCCAGAAGTATTTTGACGATGGGGAAAGTGTGCAGGAAATGCAATATGGCTATCGCTTTGAGCATGCTGCATATCGTTTGCGAAGGATTCTGTACGGAAATGCATCATTACCACGCGAAATGTGTAGGATTGTCGGAGCTTGAACATCACGCCTGTGATCACAACAACATTCGCTGGATGTGTGACCCATGTTGCGAGCTTATGTCAAACTCCAAGTTCCGCAATACCGTCAATGGCTTGAAAACTGCTGAGCACAAAGCCGAAACTGGAGTAGCAGACCTGAGAACCGAGGTGAGCAAGCTGTACGAAATCGTGAATCATCTTGAGAGTGCACTTCAAAGAACAGTAACCGAGGCCCCGTCGCAAGAAACATCTATTGGCTGATGATCGTAAACTTCTTTCGTCGACCGTCGTACAGCAGGATGAAAAATCTTCTGAAGTGAAGCCTCGCCTAAGGATTAACAGCCAGGACGAACGAAAGTTGGCACTGCATCTGTCTAATATCGCCAATGACGTGACAGAACAGGAAGTCGCCGAAATGGTTACGGATGTCTTCGGTATTAAACGTGTTCCCGCGGTTCAACTCCTTGTCCCTTCCTGGAAGGATAAATCGTCGTTAGCATTCATCTCCTTCAAAGTGGAAATCGACCCGTCGTTAAGAACCAAAGCCCTCACGTCTTCAATCTGGCCTGCAGGTATTAGATGTCGCGAGTTTCGAGACTACTCCAAAGATGTTTGGCGCCCTATCAACAGAAGCTGCTAGTAACAATCAATTAATTTTCTTGTAAATGATGTATGTGTTATGTTTGCAATTATTGAACCTGTTCAAGTGATTTATGTTATTTAAATGTAATTAGGTTAGAAATTTCGTTTGGCCATCAAGTTGTCTGTCGGAATCAAACAAATAAATAAATAAACATCAGCGACCAAGCTGCAGGACACTGCCATCCTGTTCTCGGATCATCAAAACATCTTGGAGAAAACGGCAGGTTCAACTGAACAATGAACAATATCCGTTGCATCCAGGTTAACCTCCATCATGCTAAGGGTGCTTCCAGTATCCTTAGTCGGAGGTTCACTAAAGAGCAATTGGGGATTGCTCTCGTTCAAGAACCGTGGGTTAACCACAACAAAATCCTTGGACTGTCCTGTCAAAGCAGTAGATTGATCTACAGCAATACGCAGGCAACACCAAGAACGGCGATTCTGCTGAGCGGAAACATCAAGTGTACTCCAATCACGGAATTCGTCCAACGAGACATCGTTGCAGCAATGGTGACCGTCCCGACCACCAAGGGAAAGCAGGAGATGGTTGTTGCATCTGCTTACTTTCCTGGTGACCAGGACGATGTTCCACCGCCAGAAGTGGCCGCACTTGTGCGATACTGTAGGGCTGTCAATAAACCGTTCCTCATCGGTTGTGACGCGAACGCCCACCATACGATATGGGGAAGCACGGATGTTAACGATAGAGGTGAGCGCCTTCTTGAATACTTGACGTCTAACAACGTCAATGTATGCAATAAGGGCAATGAACCTACTTTTGTTACTGTCGCAAGACAGGAGGTCTTGGACCTCACTCTGTGTAGTGCTGCTTTTGCAGACAAAATAAAAAACTGGCATGTCTCTGAAGAAGCTAGTCTGTCTGATCACAGACAGTAGTCTTTGACATTGAAGCCAGTCAAATGAAAAGGGAAACGTTTCGTGACCCAAATGACACGGACTGGAACGCCTTTCGAGGTCACCTTTGTCGGTCCAAACAAGACGCTCCTTCACGAATACGAATCCCCGAAGAATTGGATACTGCAGCGAATAGTCTTCAACGCTGGATCACGGCTAGAGGGTGACGAGCGGGAATTCCCGGGAAAAATTTCCCGGGAAATCGACCATTTTTGGATCTCTCGATTCCCGGGAAATTCGGTCGAGACTCCGGGAATTTTTAACTTATAAATATTGAAGCAAACATAGATAAACTAATAAGAAAAACATTTTGAAAAAATTGTTTTGAACATTTAATGTTCAATGTTCGATGTTCGATGTTCAATTTCGAAAAAACCAATGCTTCTCTAATCTTCTTATCCAGAAAGTTTAAACTTTAACTTGTTAAAAATTCCAAACGCTAGAATTGAGAAAAATTTGGACCCCAAAATTTACCTTTAAAAATATTTACCAGTTACACCCCAGACATGAAATCAAATGTTTTATTTTCAAATATTTTTTTAAATTATTTTAAGAGGAAAAGATTTTTCAAGTTAAGTTTATTTCCATAATCTTCTCTTGAGCATAGCAATCCTCATAATCTAGTTTTTTATGAACATATGATTTTTCCTGATAACTCTAATATTTCTTCAATTAAACTTTAGAGTTGACCTCAAAAATAACAAAAAAAGTTGAATTTGTTGTTTTCAGTCGATGTTTATCATATTGCAAAATTCCCGATACTGGAAAATTATATATTAGTTATATTAGTTATTTTTTTTACAAAAATCTAATAACAACTTTGTGCAACTTTTGAAAAATGACTCAGTGCGAATTAAGATTCGTAAACATTTTAAACTATAATTTTGAGTCTTAAAAAGCTCAGGAAACGATTTTGTATTTCAGAAAAAATCAAAAAGTTTCATATAGTTCCTTAAAATTATGAGGCTGCTTAAATTACCGTCTCATAGAATTAGTATGAATCAATTGTAACTGAATTTATTAAAAAAACAAAAACAAATTTATTACTTTTCATTTTATTAAATTTTAGCACTATTGGCATAGTAAAAAAACTCCCGGGTCCCGGGAATTCCCGGGAAATGGCCAAATTCAACTCTCGATTCCCGGGAAATTGAAAATCTCGAGAATCGTCACCCTCTAATCACGGCAGCCTACCAGGCAAGCTGCCCTAAGAAGGTGAGAGAAATCTGGAGCGAAAGCTTGAGCAGTCTCCGCAAGGAGGCTAGAAGGCTTTTCAACAGAGCTAAGCTCACTTCCGAATGGGATGCCTACAAAGCAGCCCTAACGAAGTATAACGCGGAGTTGAGGAGAGCCAAAAAAACTAGCCTGGCTAATTTCTGTGAGGACATAAGCTCGATGTCTGAAGCAACCCGACTCCAAAAGGCGTTGTCAAAAGACCATTCCAACGGTCTAGGACAGGTGAGAGACGAGCAAGGCACTCTCATTGTCACAAACAAGGAAACACTGCAAGTACTCATGAGTAAGCACTTTCCAGAATCAACTGAAAGAGAGGAGGATGCAGCTAGTACCCGGACTGCAGATGGCGTATGGTGTCGACCATCAAGAGAGTCAGTCCACCTAGCCCGTCGAATGTTCAACCAGTCTTCAATCAGATGGGCCCTCGGCACGTTTGAACCACTGAAGGCTGCAGGACCCGACGGCATCCTTCCAATCTTTCTCCAAAAGCAGCCGACACCATAATGGCTGAGTTGATCAACTTACTTCGAGCCAGCTTCACCCTGGGCTATATCCCTCGAAGCTGGCGCAAAGTTAAGGTGATCTTCATACCTAAGGCCGGCAGAAATGACCCCACGATGCCAAAAGCCTTCAGACCCATAAGTCTGACAGTGACGCTGCTCAAGCTTATGGAGAAAATCACGGATAACCACATCCGGGCGGAGTTCTTGAAGGACTTCCCTTTGCACAAACACCAATATGCATACCAAGCGGGCAAATCGACCGAAACTGCCCTACACGCGTTAGTGTAACGTATCGAGAACGCACTGAAATATAAAGAATCTGCACTTTGTGCTTTTCTTGATATTCAGGGCGCTTTCGATAACACTTCGTACACAGCCATCAATGAAGCGCTCCGGTCGAGGAACGTCGATGGAACAACTGCGAGCTGGATTCATGCTATGCTTACGAGCAGAGATTTCAGCATCGCTAGGAGACACATCTATCACAATAACGGCAGCCAAAGGCTGTCCGCAAGGGGGAGTACTATCTCCTTTGCTTTGGCTGCTGGTGGTAGATAGTCTTCTAAGAAAACTAACACTACTCGGCTACGAAGTCATTGGATATGCTGACGACGTAGTCTTAATCATCCGGGGGAAGTACGACGGAACGTTATCGGACCGTCTACAGTCAGCTCTAAACTACACCATGTCGTGGTGTGAGCAGGAAGGGCTGACGACAGAGCCGTACCTTGGGTCCACGGCGCCCTTGGCGAATCATCAATTTGGCGCCCCACCCAAAATTACAAGCATTTTGATAAACTGGTTTTATTTTTCAATGATTGCCTCAATGAGTTTTGATTGTATAATTGCAATTGGAGACCTTGTGATGGTTAAAATCATAAACACAGTATTTTTATTGTTTTATTTTTCAAATTGATTTGAGATAGGTTGAATTGAAAATTTATTGAATTTATTGGCTGAATATTTTCTCAGATTTCATAAAATCGATAATAATAGCAGGGTTTTGTTTTTCTTAATTTATTTTTCAGACAAATGCACAGAATTGAATACTCAATCCTGATGAGTTTTAATTTCGGTGTAATTAGAAAAAAAAAACCTTCTTAAAAATTATGAAAAATAATATGTATAATTTTTCAACATGCAGCGGCAGAACCGAATTTCGTCAAAATCAATTAATGATCATTCAAAATCCAGCGCAATTCATGATGAAACTTATTTTAATTATAATAATAATTGGTGAAAAATATGAAGATAAATAATTTTTATTATTTTTATAGATTCGCCCATACTATGTCTGGAATATATTTTATGTTTTTTTTGTTAAATTATGTTGTTCATTGATTTTTTTTCATTGATATTTTTTAATTTATTTTTAATTCATACAATTAAATTCCATATTCTAGAAAATTGTTTGTTTTTAAACAAAGCTTCACCTTCGTCAAAATAAACACTTAATATTACACACTGCATGTACATTTTTTGCAAACACAAAAAAAAGTTGCAACCGACGGGATTCAAACCCAAACATCAACACTAAGGACTGGCGCCTTAGCCAACTCGGGCATCAGACCGATGAAGAATGGAAAGGATAAACGCATATATGAGCTTGATATTTCGGTCAAGTAGGTTTCCAGGGTGTAATATTACATAAAATTTCATAAAATAATGCAAAATTCATTTTACACCCAGGCCTTTTACACGCAGCTGAATTGCTACTTTTTTTTTGCTGTATGTATGAATATTTCCTATTTGTTTGGTTTTAACTGAAACTATTTTTTCTGAAAATAAAGTTCTAAATAGTTTCTCATTGTCAGAGCTTTTAAGACGATTAAAAAAGTAAATGTGTAAATTTTGGCGAAATAACACTTGAACAGTAGCGTGGCTCACGGACAAAAATGTTTATCCGCATCCGCTTTGCGATGTTTTACAAAGTTGTTCCTTGGATCAAAATCTGTAAGAAACCTAAGAATAGGAAAATTTGATAAGGTTTTGAGAAACTTTCTCTAAGAAGAGGTTAAAATTGAAACATTCCCAAAGTATTTTTTTGAAGTTCCATACTAGAGTGTAACAAAAATGACTTTTTGGTGGGCATTCAAGGGTTTGTTCCTGTGGGCATACTAAGCCAAAATCCAAAATATGAGCTTGATTGGACGTAACAGGAGCTGGCGCTCCGCCCTTCAATTTTAAATGGGATTTAACCCGTAAAAAAAGATTTTTTCAAAAATGATACTTTTTGAGGCATTTTGGCCACCAATGCGTTTACCAAAAACATCACTGGCGTCTTGGCCAGATCCTTGCGCATCTTTTGGTATATATAACATTGACATTTGGAGCACCCTGGAGCTCGGTACAGGCCTTCAAAGTTTGGCATTTTTTCGAAAAATCGGCCCCGGCAAAATCAAATGGCGTCTAGGGCGTCGCGAGGCGCGACGCATATCTTTTTTGCCGGGGCCGATTTTTCGAAAAAATGCCAAACTTTGAAGGCCTGTACCGAGCTCCAGGGTGCTCCAAATGTCAATGTTATATATACCAAAAGATGCGCAAGGATCTGGCCAAGACGCCAGTGATGTTTTTGGTAAACGCATTGGTGGCCAAAATGCCTCAAAAAGTGTCATTTTTGAAAAAATCTTTTTTTACGGGTTAAATCCCATTTAAAATTGAAGGGCGGAGTGCCAGCTCCTGTTACGTCCAATCAAGCTCATATTTTGGATTTGGGCTTAGTATGCCCACCGGAACAAACCCTTGAATGCCCGCCAAAAAGTCATTTTTGTTACATCCTATTCCATACTAACTTCAGGTCAATGGTGAAAGTACTAAACCACAGAGTAAGACAGAGTTCGCACTGCCTCTTGATTTTTGGTTCAACTTGGTGGTACATCGCACGCCTACTACCAGCAAACCTTATGGAGCCAAAAAATTTAATGACATTTCTTCGGACTGGGCACTCTGGGTTACTCTGTGACTAAACCTTAACCAAATACACAGTAAAAAAACCTGTGTAAAATCGCATGCAAAAGCATGCACATCACCTTTGTGAGCAAAAGCATGTAATATTGTATGCGAAAAAGTGTACATAAAAAGCATGTACAAAAGAAAAATAAATAAATTTTGTACACCCCAAAAATAACATCAATCTGTTGAGAGTTATATCCAGATTACCAAGTCCGCGCCCCAACCATCTCGGCTATCTGCCGCTGTGAAGTTAGCTGGATCAACACCGATGTAGGTGTATGTTCCCCATACATCGTATGCAGCTAATTCAGTATACGACGTACGGAAAACCTACTGCTACATCGGCATTGGACACATCATTTACAAGACGGTGAGATAGCCGAGACGGTTGGGGCGCGGACTTGGTAATCGGGATATGACTCTCAACAGATTGATGTTATTTTTGGGGTGTGCAACATTAATTTATTTTTCTTTTGTACATGCTTATTATGTACACGTTTTCGCATACAATATTACATGATTTTGCTCACAAAGGTGATGTGCATGCTTTTGCATGCGATTTTACCATCGGATTTATTGCTGTGTACGCTCAAAAATTCAGGCTAGCTTTTGGGGCCATATTGCTCTAAAATTCCGGTATAGACGTTCGAAATTGAATACTTTTGTCTTTTTCATATAACATTGAGCCACGCTATTAATCAATAAATTGTGAAAAATCTAAGTGTGTAGAAATTTGCCAACACCGGTTAAGCTAAAAATAGAGAATGAGATTCAGAGAACTTGTGTGTTCTGTAAAATATGTTTTGTTCTTGAAAATATATTGTTGATTTATTGGTGAAAATTTACAGCAGTTTTCCTATTTCAAAACTCTAGTATTTCGAAAAAGCGTAGGCAAATTTCAATGCACGAAGTTGCTTATAAAAGGGAAATAGTGCTGAAACAGTCTAAATTTTAAAACAAAAATTATGTGTTTCAATGCTAAAATCTAGAGTATTTTTAAAGGTTCTATCCTATAAACAAAATATTCATTTTTAGCTTTTTGGATGTTTCTTGATACCTCTGATTCAAGGCGCTTTGAAAAATACTCAAAAAGCAAAAAGTCTAAATTTGGTTTATAGGACTACTTCAAAAAAAAAATCTAGAGATAATTTCTATTTAAAAGAAGTTCAAAATATGACAACAACGTGAAAAAAACATACAGATGGACAATATTTTAGTCTGGAAAGTATGGCTTAAACATCATTGTATAACGGTCTAAACTTTAACGCTGTATTAATCTTGAAAAGCTCTTTTATAACTCCTTGATCTATCTGCCACTTCAGCGCCTTGCCCCTTCTTTGATGACAAATTAAATTAAGCATTAAATGTAAATTTTCAAGAACACTTCGGTAGAAATATTCATACAATTGATTTTGACGCCCCTAAATCATTTTTTTTATTATATGCTAAACGAAATTATCTAGTAATTTGTAGTTATACTTTATATTTTGGGGCCCTTTCTCTTTTAAATTCCTAAAGAGGATGTTATAACTGACATTAAAAATAAGTACAATCACCGATTTCGGCGCCCCCCAAAGGGCTTGCGCCCTTGGCGGTCGCCAACTGCGCCAACCCCTAGGTACGGCGCTGGCTGACGATAAACCCCAACAAAACCGTGATAATCCCGTTTACTAACAGGAGGAAACACGACCTTAGGCCGCCTACCTTGAAAGGAACCCAACTGACCTTCAGTTCTGAGGTCAAATATTTAGGAGTAATCCTTGACAAAAAGCTGAACTGGAATGCACATCTGGACTATGCGGTAAAGAAGGCAACTACTGCTATCTGGGCGTGCAACAAAATGTTTGGCAAAACCTGGGGCCTTAAACCGAAACTTGCATTCTGGTCTTACACCACCATCGCTCGACCTAGGGTAACCTATGCGTCGACCGTTTGGTGGCCGAAGACTGAACAGAAGACATGTCAGTCGAAACTGACCAAGCTCCAACGACTGGCATGTCTTTCTGTTACGAGTGCAATGAAAACAACCCCCACCGCGGCCATGGAAGCCATGCTATGCATTCTGCCTTTACATTTGCATGTAAAGCAGGAGGCAGCGCTTGGCGCTCTACGACTACAACGGTGTAACAACTGGGTGGAAGGAGATGGAACGGGTCACTCGCGGATCGTGAAGGCTCTTGACATTTCCCCCCTTGCAACTTCAGTCTCGGACTGCATGGAGGTGAGGCCCAACATGGACATTCCATATGAGGTGATTGAAACAAATCGCCAAATGTGGAGTAATGGAGGACCTACACTTCCAGAAGGAACTATTCGTTTCTTTACGGATGGTTCAAAAATGGGCACTTCTACTGAAGCTGGAGTCTTCGGTCCTCGAACCAGGGAAACCATATCTATGGGTAAGTGGCCTACCGTTTTTCAAGCAGAAGTGTATGCCATACACATCTGTGCGAGGACGTGTATTATGAGAAATTATAGACACGCAAAAATCGGTATTTTCTCGGATAGCCAAGCTGCACTATTGGCATTAAAATCCTCTAAATGCGAATCCAAACTTGTTTGGGAGTGCGTCGCTTCCCTCAGGGAACTTGCTGCTCGGCATAACAGAGTCATGTTGTTTTGGGTCCCAGGGCACTGCGGCATTGAAGGCAACGAAATGGCTGATGAACTTGCCAGACAAGGCTCATCAAACATCTTCGTGGGTCCCGAGCCGTTCCTTGGAATCTCAAAAAGTGCCGTGAAGCAAGAAATAACTAATTGGGGACAATCGCAAATCGCTTCAATCTGGGGCGAGATGCGAGGATTGAACAAGCTAAAACTTTTATCACTCCAAGTCCTTCAATTGCCAGGAAACTTCTTGGCTTAAACCGTAGGGAACTACGAATACTTGCAGGGCTTCTAACAGGACATTGTCCTGCCAGATATCACCTGCACAAAATCGGCAGGTGGCCTAACAACCTCTGTCGTTTTTGTTTAACTGAGCTGGAAAGCTCGGCACATTTACTCTGCTTCTGCGGAGCACTTGTGTCTCGAAGGCTGCGGTTCTTTGGATCGCACCTTCGTACGCCGTACGATGTATGGCACCACACCCATCCCAAGAAGGTCATACAGTTCATCGACTGTATTGCGCCGAATTGGGATAAACCATGTCTGCAAAATAACCCCTCGTCTTCCGATCCAATGGATACGAGTAATTTGTAGTATGGACAGTAACCAGGGTACATCACAAAAGATAGCCTTCTCAGGTGGTCGCAGTGAACTTAACCCAATGCCCATTGGGCAAAAAAAAAAGTTTAGATAAGTTTTATATATATATCCTCGAGTTCTGCTCTGTTGTACGGTGTCCATACCATAGCACTTGGACAGCCAAGATCGAATCAGTCCAGAGAAAATTTACTCGACTTGCCCTTCGCCGTTCGCACAATCCTGCTGGTTGGAGTCCGTAAAAGGAACGTTGCCGAATC
The DNA here is from genome assembly GCF_015732765.1 of Culex quinquefasciatus. NCBI lineage: Eukaryota > Metazoa > Arthropoda > Insecta > Diptera > Culicidae > Culex > Culex quinquefasciatus. The sequence continues at coordinate 103,415,620 of NC_051863.1, forward strand.
CTGCGGTTGGACACATGAAAAAAGGCAGCACATCTCACAAGCATCGTTCGTTGCCAAAGTGCTGGCTGGCGAAATCGACAGTCCCTGGATCCTAGCGCAGATCCAAGTTTACGCTCCCGAAAGGCCGCTCCGCCAACGTCCATACCTGCAGCTCGCACGTCGCAACACCAACTATGGACAACATGAGCCGATTCGATTTATGTGTAGTCGTTTTAATGTTTTTTCTCAACTCTATCGTCCTAACATTTCCACTTCCACTATTCTAGTCAGTTTTAATGTATATGTGTCGGTGTCGTCGCTAGTTTTTATAAGCCTAATCATATAGACCATAAGTAGTCAAACGATATTTTTACAATAAACAAATAAACAAACAAGTAGAATTTCCAGAGTTATATAAACTTATATAACTCTGGATATAAACGTGGATTTTATAGAAAACCTGGATGTATGGGCGAGTGTATGGGTATCAAAGATCGGAAATTTTATGCCCTTTCTGATGCCACATAGGTTGACTTGTGAATTGTGGACTGGTTCAGATACCGGCGGATTTTCCTACGACGTAATTCCGGGTTGTGTGTGTGTGTGTCCAATCCAATACCCGCTAACCGGTAGCGAAATTATGGGAAAGTATAATTTGTATCAGACTTATGTGTATATGCCGAATGCTGATACAACTTATCTCAATCCCGGGTATTAGGTGGTGATAGCTCTCGCGCTGCTTCCAACGACCCATTTCAGAATGGCAGAGATCCTAGCGGCCCAATTCCGAGGTCGTTGGGCATTGTCCGGCCCCGCCTTAACATAGAAGCAAGCACCAGACGGATCCTTGATCTATCTTAAGACTCCCAATCCCTTCAGGCAAATCAGGGATCAGAGCGTATTTAATATGAGAAGAATACAACATGTTTTATAACCTTTAGATGGCCGACTGGTTAGAGTCCCAGACCATCAATCCAGAGGTGTGAGTTCGAATCCCACCTGAATCAGTTTCGTTTTTGTTCCAATTCCTGATTCTAAATTTCAAAGGTACCGACCGGGATTTGATCCTGAATCTTTTGCTTGTGAGGCAGAAGCCGTAACCATTAAGCCACGGAGCCGGACTTCTACGACGTAATTCCGGGTTGGTACCAAATTCCAACGAAAAATCTATTGTATTGATACTAATACCCCAAAACGGTGTTCTACCCACTCCAAAATGTTTATTTAGCAATTCTATGGTAATATATTGACATTTAGTTGAATTAAAAGTTTGCAAAATTAAGTTTGGATAAGTTTTATATAGAATTTCCAGAGTTATATAAACTTTTATACTAAGTAATTAGTAAACTTTATATTCAATCCACATTATTTTTTTAATCAGTCAAGGATGCCTATTTGGAATTGGGAGACTGGATTTATGGTGATTTGTCAACAAATATAATTATTTATGTTAATTTTTCGCACCTTTTCTATTTTCGTAATAGTATTTGACACATTCTCCAGCAATGTACACCTGAGGATGAAATTTTGAAAAGCGTGTATGAGCTATTTGGATATTTTTCCTCGATTCTAGACTACTTGAAGCTTCAAAAATCATGGTTTTCATTAATTGATCATTTGAATATCATTTTGTACAAGTTGGTTAAGTTATGCATCAATTCGTGAAAAACATTTTTCTAAAAACTCCTGGTTTTCAGCGAAATAAAATCCAAAAATTAGTCTTTTGATTGCATTTTGTTGGTTTATAGATGTACTAAATGGAAATTTCATGGATTTGCATTTTATCTTAAGTTAAGTATTTTTTCGAACTAGTGTAAGTTTACCATTTTATTGCGTTGCAACGTCACGAAAAAGATACAGTTGTTTATTCCAACAAAAAACTAAATATTCAATCATTTTGATATTTCGGATGCTCTTTGTATTTGGAAAGAGCTTTCAAATGCAACCTAGAGCGACTAAATTGGTTGTCAAGATCCAAAGTTACAACAGGTTTAAGTTTGCGTTGCAACGTCACGAAATTTTAAATCATGTTGGTCACATGGCAAAAAAAGTGTATGCGTAGTTGATTGTTGAAGATAAAGGGCTACTAAATATTATATATTTTTTATATAATGTTTCTGAGCATATTTACAGAAGAATTGTACATGGGTCATTCACAAATTCCGTCACTTAAGTTTGTATGCAACTCGAAAAAAGAAGGTATTTTATGAAACTTGTTGAACAAATCAAAATAGACCAATGTTCACAAGGGGGAAAATTCTAAAACTTTCAAAAAAGTAATCACGTGGTTACTGGATGGCCCCTTTATGATAAACTGATTTACGTGAGGGTTCATTCTAATACAACGCAACCAATTTTTTTTTTATTCCAAACCCTTATGTTGGCCAAATTACAGTGAAATTCACTAAATAATAAAAATCAAGTGATTCTATTGTTTTTTTTTACAAATTTTTGTCACTTTGTTGTTGGACGATCCCTTACATAAATAAGTTGTATGCAAAGTTTAGTTTTTCGAAATTAAAAATGTTATGCTGTGCAGATAAACACTGTTACTATTTCCTCAAATTTTATTTAAAAAGCATAAAAGTCAACAAAATAAGTTACGTTGTTTGCAGATCACCCCTTAGGGGCCATCAAAAAACGATATGGGCACTTTATTTATAAATTTCAGCCCTCCTGAAAACTTGAAGCTCCTTACCTCCCTTCTAAAACTTCCACGTGTTTTGTGAATTGCTCAAAACTATTAAAATATTAAGGGAGCGTTCTTGCATTACGTAACAAAACATTTATATTTTTAGACCCCCTCCACCCCCTGGTAATACATTTCCGATGCATTTTTTTGGTTTAAATCATCGAATCCCCCCTCCTCCCCCTTGATATAACGCCGTCACGTAATGCATGGACGTCCCATTACATGGATAGAGGAGGGGAGGGAGGGGTGTCCTTCGTGATAATGGAATAATACAAATATTTATTTTACGTTGCAACGTCACGAAATGTAAGTGGTCTTTAAAAATCGGGGTTTGATGTTTTCGAAAAACTTATGATTGCATTCGATTTGTTGGACAATTTTACATTAAAAATGGAAGAAGAACTCAAAATTTGCCTTTTAACAGAGCAGAGTTAATGGCGAAACATGAATTGGGTCAGGATTGTGAAAAAGTCACGCGTTGCAACGTCACGCTACATATTCCTCTCTCAAAAACAGAATATTTGCTTAAAATAATGTTTCAACACTGTTTCTTATAGTAAATTAAATGCCCTTTCCGAATCTGTAATCACATATATACCTTTTTTTATGTATTTTTTTAGTTACAGCCGAAATACTGAAAAAAGAAAAGTCAAACCGTTGCAACGTCACGGCGGAATCTGTCATTTGTTATATACCTTTTCCTACGACGTAATTCCGGGTTGGTACGAAAAATCTATTCTATCGATACAAATACCCCCAAAACGGTGTTATAACCACTCCAAAATGTTTATTTAGCAATTCTAAGGTAATTATATTGACATTTAGCTGAATTAAAAGTTTGCAAAATTAAGTTTTATGTAGAATTTCCAGAGTTATATAATCTTTTATACTAAATAGTTAGTAAACTTTATATTCAATCCAAATAATTTTTTTAATCAGTCAAGGATGCCTATTTGGAGTTGGGAGACTGGATTTATGGTGATTTGTCAACAAATAATATTATTTATGTTAATTTTTCGAAAGGTGTACAAACTTTTTTTGCTTCTTTTTGATTTTGGTAATAGTATTTGTTATATAACTTTTTATAAAAATCATCTTTTCATGAGCTTTTGATCAGTGCATAATTGACAAAGGGAGCGCGTGGTCGTAAAAAATATTCGGAGTGAAAAGTGATTTTTTTTGTGTGTGCCTTTTGTTTCGCATTTTTATCGTGTATTGTGAGCTGCGAGGAAAAAATTACCCTCTGAAAATGCAGCGTCATCAGTGCATAATTGACAATGGGAGCGCGTGGTCGTAAAAAATATTCGAAGAGAAAAGTGATTGTTTTTTGTGTGTGCCTTTTGTTTCGCATTTTTATCGAGTAGTGCGGTGCCTGTGGGGACGCGCAGTCCTGCTTTTTCGTGTTATTTTCGTATCTTTTGTGTTGCTATTTGTGTACATGGGGTGATTGGATTTCTTCTTCTTCTTTTTTCATTCTTTTTAGTTCACGCGTTCGTTGGCCGATGAATTTTATTTTTGTTCTCTTTATATAGTTTTCGATAGAAACGATCCGATTTTTGTTTTTTGAGACAAGCAAGTCGTATTGCTGAATTAAGTCCTTTCCATATCATCGAGGATCGGAAGGCACGCCGACGAATATGTTTTAAGGCTTATGATATAAAATAATTTTAATGAATGAAGCCCTTCCTACATCACCGTTGATCGGAAGGCACGCCGACGGAGAATTTTTGGAGAATCGCGGTCGAATTAATACTATATTTAAATCCCTAGATAGGTATCTTTCCGCAGCCGGCTGCCTGCGATTTTTAAAATTTCAACCGATAAACAAATTGCTTATGGTCGCATCACCTACCACAGTGAATCCTGACCTCATACCCATCTTACCCAAGTAACATTTTTTTCAGGAGTTCTACAAGAGCTCTTCAAGATAGCTACAGCATAGCAGTTTGGACCGCGGTAGGATAAAACTCTCTTCAAGTACTCTTCCAAACTCCTGAAGAAGTTTTGAAGAGAATTTTATCCTACCGCGGTCCAAACTGCTATGCTGTAGCTATCTTGAAGAGCTCTTGTAGAACTCCTGGAAAAATGTTACTTGGGTTACCAACCCCTCAAAACTCATGTGATACTTTGTCGGAGACGCAGCTGATTTAGCGGTCCCATCACTCAAGTATCGGCTAACATTCCCATCCACTTCCCCGTGTCTTACCTCTGGTCGTGGCCGGCGTCGGTATTGATCAGCACGATAGGGACCTTTGAAAATTGCGAAGGGGTGATGACTGGTTCCTACTTTTCATCTGTGGTCCACGGAGCAATGTTTGGGGGTCCTGATCAATAACGAAGTAGCAGCTACGGGTAGACACCAATGCTATGCTATAAATCATCTATTCATGAGCTTTTTGTAGCAAAATGTCTGGCATGAGTTTCTGAACAAAACGTAGTACTAGTTTCCTGTCAAACTTTAAATTGTTTAGATGTTTCATCACAATATGTGCATAGTGCCCAAGGGGTGTAAATTTTTTTTTTACATATTGTAGGTATGCCCTACAAGGAGAACCACACCACAACTTGATCTGAGAACTTTTCAAAATCCATACCCTTCCGAATAGTTATGCTATTATGCTATTGTGCTATTGAAAGTTTGATAGAAAATTGCTTAATGTTTTCCCAATCGAATGGTCCATAAATCATGCCAATTTAATTGCAACTATGGATTTTTTTTTGTTAGTTTTGAGTGGTGAGATATCTTCAATTTGGAAAATAATAGTCTTGGAATATTAATTTAAACAACCTGTGTTATAATTTTATTTTAAACTTTTCTTAAGCGATTAAGTTTATTCATTTAAATAATTTATACATAATATAACAGAAATATTCTATACAAAACATTAGGTTGTATTTTTTTGTTAAACATACTTAAATATTTTATTTCCGGTTGCTTTTTCATTTTATCGTTTGAACAATTTCCCTCTTTTCATTTTCTCTTCATTTGTCTAGTCGCCGATTTGCTCGTTTCGTTCTATTTTTTATTGAATTATATTCAAAACCCGTTTATTTAGTTTTTATTTTCCATGTTTACTTGAATAATTAGGTTATTTATTCTAGATATTAAATGAATTCGACCCTAATCAATGAGTTTCTCCATTGTGTTGGCTAATTGCGACGATAGCCGTACACACCATTCGTGATCGACTTAAGTATTTTGCACGTCTTTTCGTGACTGTTTATTTAAAAAAAAATACATTATCGATATCGTGTAGTATTAAGTTAGTTTTGGTTTCAATGAATTTGAAGGATTGTCGGCCCCTCACTTTTTTGTGTTGTTTTAATTCAATTTCATGTTATTATTTGATGTTTAATTCGATGCTCATAAAACATGTGCATTCTTCGTTTTGCTAGTACATGATTTTTTTGTGTTCATTCAGGGCTTAGGGCAGTGTCAGATATTTATTTTTACTTTTACTCATTTTGTTGCTCGGCTACATTTCTGTTTCATTCCATTTAAACCACTACTCATCGACGACCAATGCAATGGCTCAGCTATTTTTGACAATACATGTTCGCTTTGAAATACTTGCAAACTTTATCAACTGAGATTCCACTGTTTTTTTGTATCTGATTTTTTGAGTAGCCATTACGACAGCGGCAGTTTGATACGACTGAATGTCCGAGGCAACTTAGGCTAATGTGTTTCAGTTTTGAACTAAGTAGGTGGTACATATTGTATTTTTTATCACCAATAATGCATTTTTGGAGAATTATTCTTTCATTAATTATTGTTTAGTTACAGAGCAAGTACGATCTTCAGGACAACTTAGGAAAAAAGAGAACATGTTGTATAACAATAACAAAATGTATATTTATATGTTTAACGAAATAAAACACAAACTTTATATTTTACCAGTCACTTTTAAAATTCTGTTTCTGAAAATTCTGAAAACTACAGTGCAGATCTTAATATCTATTTTTGGCACTTTAAAATATTTTGGCACATAAAGAAATTATAATTGTGAGCTGAGGTCTTAGAGTTACATTGCTGAGTCAAGATAAAAACGCATATTCAACTTCAACAGTTTTAAAATAAGGGACAGACAGAACATTTCAAAATGGTTATTGTTATTGATAAACATATATGTTGATTTTGTTTGCGCAAAAAAAAAAATAAAGGAAATCTGTTCCTCGTGAAAGTTTGTTTGCAAACATAAAAAAAAATTTGATCCAATTTACTGACGCAGTTGTTCGAGCAATTTTTATTTTTGATTATAATATAACCAATTGGCTTGCACTTAAAAAGTGTCGCCTGGGCATTGAAAGAATATTGAAGATTAAAAAGATAAATAAAAATCAGCATTGTTTTGCAAGCTGAATTATTAAACTTTTTGTTCAATGATTTATTAGACTCCTATTTTTGCCTTTTTTTTAATTATTTAAAACAGTGTCTCTCAAAACAACCAGTAAAAACTATGACGATTGTTGAGAACAACTAGACTATTGAATCAATCTTTAAAAATATTATTTCTTTTTATAGTTACTTTCTTTGATGCCACCAAAGACAGATACGAAAATAATATTGGTACAGTTTGTTATTGCATTAAAAATAATTAAAAACTTTGCCTCCAGGTTTTCTGCTGGGTTTTACTGCTTCCTTAGCTGGTTTGTATATTCGTGTGAGTTAGCACATCTTTGATCTTTTTACGTGTAGTAGAAGACGAATGCTAAACTGCGTCTGTGTGTGAATATGGGAGTTGTGAAAGGTATTATTAGTGTCTTTTTATTCATCTTTAAATCATTTTGAGTGAGTCAATCCTTTTCAATTCACGCAAGCAATGTTTTGGCCTAAGGTCACAGTATGATACATAGGTTTTTTTTACTTTTGTTGTTTTTATTTGCGTGAATTAAAATCGAGTGACTAAAATGGTTTGAAGTGTATGATAAAAAGTTGTTCTAATGCTTAATATGTGACACGTACTGTTTTGTCTTATTTTTTAAGTTAGTCTTTTTTGTAATCTCTACTTTTGGGGATTTTATTGCAGCGCTTCGGGCTATGCATGTCTCGAAAAGTCTATAGTATTTAGTATAAGTACTAGAAAGTGACTTTGTTTACTAATGCACGGTGCAAATTGAAGAAAACAAATATAGAAAAACTGAGCGTTCATATCATTTGTTTTGCTGAAAACTTTTTCGTTAGTGTTGGCGTTGTGGCTTTCACTACGTTTGCCCACATCCACACACATACACACCAACACATACAAATATACACACGTACATGCAGGAATCCATACGTATACACAGCTAGTGCAAGTGTACAAATACATTGACTTATTTGTTTATCATTTCATGTATAACTATTTTTTCATTTTAATTTTTTATGTTTTTAGTAAAAATTTTATCATTTCTACGGAAATGATGCATTGTAAGACATAATTCTTTAATAATATAATATATATTATTTTTTTTTGCTTTGATTTAGATTCTAACTTGGTGATACGACTGCATTTCAACAGGTTTAGCCTCCTCTTTGTATAGATTATGTTATTCTTAGTAAATACAGTATTACTATATTACTAGTATTTTCTTGATTACAAGGATTCCCGTTAATAAAGGTTTAGCAATCGTATCCCATCTTTTACCTACTAACTCTATCATGAAATTAGACACGAGTAATGTCTAATGTATGCATTTCGGTTACCTTACATGAATTTTCTGTTAAAGGTGAACAGGTTTCCATTTTCTTTGAATCTTCATTGATGTTCTTCTCGCATATGAAGCCCTTATTTCCAACAAATGAGTCATTGCCTGTTTGAATTAGATTGATTTCTAATAATTGCTTCATTTTTTATGTAATGGTTACAATGATGTGCGTTTTCTTTTTAAGATCTAGATATTTGTTTCTGTTTTATCAATAACTTTTACAAATTAGTTTAGTTACTTTTATACGTTTTTTTCTTGTTGTAATGGCAGCTTTAGTATTTTGGAGAGTGTTTTCGATTTCCGGATCTGTCTCACGGTGATCACGTGTCGTTTAAAATGACACTGATTGTGGCACCACATGCACTTACAATTCTCCGTAGCTATACCAGCGACCATACACATATTTTGCTGTCAATCATCGTTATATACTTGTATGCAATAGTCGTGTTTGATTTCCTTATCAACAGTATTTGGATTATTGTATTCTATTTCCTGTTATGTTCTTTGAGATATTTCACGATCACAAAGAATCATTTTATAATCGGTCTTCATCTTCATCCTCTACGTCTTCGCCGTTTTCTTCATTTTCTTCTTTGTAACCTGGGTGTTCCGATATTGCATAGTAATTTCCATTGTAAATCACTCCTAACTCACGCAATGCATCCCCCCTAATCGTTGCTTTGATCGTCCAATTGTAGCAATCATCGGATTCACTTTCTCGATCCAAACGTTCCACGTCTAGAATTTTAGAGCTAAGTCTTTCGAGAATAATGCCGATGTCCTTTATGCTAAGGTGACGCTTCTGGTCTACCGACAGCTGATCAATTAGTAACAGAAACTTTTCTGACGTGACAGTTTCGTCTTCCATAACGGTATTTTCTGTTTCACTCTCGGAACTGTCTCGTTCTGGCCCGATGTCGAGGAAGCGCACGTGTCCTTTGGTAGTTGACGTTCGTCTACTGTCTGAAAGACTACTTGGTGGTGGCTGTGGACTGGTGGAACCATCTTGTATTGGGGAAGTTGCCACATTTTTATGCACGGCAATTTTCCTGCCCTCTTCGTGTAATGCACAACAGTGGAAATCACATTCAGTCGCTCCAGGGCTTCCAGCTCGTGTAGGTGTGTGAGCGTGATGAGCACACTCTGGAGTATGAATATGCACAGCTCCCACAGCACTATCAAATGATCCTCCCTGCTTCGATAGGCGTCTTGCTGAGTGGTAGATTGCCGACTGTGGATCATCGTGATTTATCACAGTGATCTGTGGGCTAGGTAGCGCTGTTGACTTGCGATCGAACTTTTATCTAAAGAATTTTGAGTTGATAAACTTTTCTTTGACGGCGAAAATTTGTCTGAACAAGGACCGTTACTTAAGACCCCTCCACCACCACCCACGCCACCGAGTCCACTGCTGCTGGTGCTCGTTTGCCCTCCTTGACCACCTTGACGTTGATCCCAGTGTAGTACAACGGTGACACGTCCCTTGTTATCCATAATCTTCCAAGATGGTGTTTCATCCTGCAGCTCCAAGGCGTGTATAGTCTCGCAAACAATTTTGGGAATGGCAGAAATAGCTAAAACAATAGATAGAATAATGTGAGAATTAAAATAATTGTGTCGTTTAATCGAGTTCAATCGAGTATTTGTCGTTGAATCGAAGTTTAGTTACACCGAGTTCCTTATCATAAATGTAAACGGCAGACGTGCAGGCAAGAGAGACAATACGGCTTCAAAATCAAATCAAATCAAATTATTCGCTCTACAGCATTGCCTTGGCGTTCTCGATTGCGAGATTCCTACTCGAAACTAGGTGTCCGAAGGCTTGATTGTTGAGGCAATTGCAAACCTATTTTTACACCTTAGCTTCCATCTACCCCGGATTCGAACTGACGACCTTTGGATTGTTAGTCCAACTGCCTACCAGCGACTCCACCGAGACAGGACCCAGGAGACGACTCCTACACCTGGACTGAGCTAACGACCTAACCTTTGTAGGTTAGTCCGGGACCAACATTTACTTCCCTTCCGACGGAAGGCGTGATCGAACAAATCTCGTCTCGAAAAATGCCACCGGGACCGTCTGGGATCGAACCCAAGCCGACTGGGTGAGAGGCAATCACGCTTACCCCACCACGGTCCCGGCTTCAAAATAAAAATCAATTTTACAACTTGTCGCACTTGCAGGCTGTTTCAAAATAGCATGATCTCATAGTAAATAGTTTACGACTAGAGATCCTTAATAGGAATAGGGAGATCCTGGTCGAAGTGAATTTGACGTACCCAAACAGACACGAGTTTGACGTATCCAAACGAGCATTTGCCTTTACGCTCAGCAAAACTTATCAGTGTTGCCAAGCTCAAAACATACGTTGCCAGATCGATTTAGCCAGCTTAGACCAGTCTCCATATTTAGGGTCTCTATTTACGACTACTGAGCTACTCCAAGTATCCAATAGGGTGGTCCAAATCCGGGCTTTCTCGACTAAATTCCAAATTTGAGCTCATTCTGACCACGGGAAACCCTTCCTCTAATCGCTTGAAAATCGTTATTAACTTCTGAAAATGACCAGCGCAGACGGCTCTAAGGGGCTACCTAAAAACAATAATTTTTAAATGCCTTGCGTGCTCGCTTGCCTGCCTGCCTGCCAGTGCACCTGGGGCACAAAAATCGTCCTTTTTGGAAGCTAATAACTTTTCAGCATTTCTTTTTAAAAAAAGTGTCTCCGGGAAAGTTGTTCTAAATTTAATGATCCTACATCTAAGATTTGAAAAAAATGGACGATTATTATGCCCTCCATACAACTTCAAGCGATTAGAGGGAGGGATTTCCGTGGTCAGAATGAGCTCATATTTGGAAATGGGTCAATCTTTACAAAAAGCAATGGGTCATTTTGGTATTAGCATTTGTTCCTATTTGGGTACTATTTACACAAAAACAAATTTCATGGATCTTAAATTACTTCATGATGAATCCCCCCTGTCTACACTCAAAGATTTACTTGATCTCTGGATGATCTCAAATAATATTTTACAAATCAATTCCTGACGACAATGATTCCCCACACTCTCAAATCGGCAGTATTCTTTCGTTGGGGATGTTAAGTGTAATGTGTGGTAAACTTACCAGCCTTAATTACATCGACACCTGTTGGATACCACCGCTCCCCCTGCCGCAACAGTAACAGAACTGTGTTGTTAGCAAGTGTCCGAAAATATTCGCCATCCTCTACTTGAGTGCCATCGCATTCTAGAACCAATCGTACTGGTTCCGATGCTGGGACACCGAGTTTGTCCTTCCCTGCAATATGCAATGAAAAATATTACTGAATGTATTTATAATATGAAATCGTATAAAGAAAAACTAACTTAATCCACCTTTGTGGTTGATGCCTTCCTCACTTTTTACCAACAATGGGTAATATGAGTGGTTTGGACACATATTTCAGCTGTTTTTTAGATCCAGAAAAATAAGTACACTGATATAACTTAAGTAATCATAACTCGAGACAGGGTTCCCGGTCCTTAATGTTGTGGACTCGTTGGAAAGGTCTCTCGATTAACTAACCAACGATGGGTCGGGTGATGGATCCGAACATCGTTTGCATACATTTAATCAGTGTTCTCTGCACCGCGTTCAGTCTGCGTGCGCCCGGTTTTGTACACAAACGAACACCATCGTCGTGTGTAAACTCGAACCTATGAACTCGCACGCGAACATGCCTCCATGTACACGAACACGTCAGAACCGCACCTCAGGTTTACACGCCGTGCATGCACTTCGAGTTTAAACCCCGGGTGTAAACTTCGAGAATTCAACTTCGTCGTTGCCGAAAATATTGGTGTTACCAATACACTGCCCTTCTCTAAGTTGCACGTATGAGGGCCTCGTCGGAGCTCGACCATTCAATACGTAACTCAAAATTCGTATGGGGAACTTTTTTTTCGTGACGGCTTTCGCGGTACGCTCCCTCAAACTGTTCTGGGATAATATTTGAACATGGCGTATGCCCAAACAAGTTTTCAAGAAAATGATTCTGTAATGCTTATTTTGTCGTTTTAAGCCGAAACAAGCCAAAAACTATATTAATTTAAACAATTTGCCATTTTCAAATATTTGGCCAGATGATATTATATACGCGTATATGATATCATCTAGCCAAATATTTGAAAATGGCAAATTGTTTAAATTAATATAGTTTTGGCTTGTTTCAGCTTAAAACGACAAAATAAGCATTATAGAATCATTTTCTTGAAAACTTGTTTAGAGATACGCCATGTTCAAATATTATCCCAGAACAGTTTGAGGATACCGCAAGCCGTCACGATAAAGTTCCCCATACGAATTTTGAGTTACGTATTGAATGGTCGAGCCGACGAGGCCCTCATCTGTCGGTGTCGGTGGCCTATAGGCCGCCAACTTAGGCCCACACACCCTGAAAACAGGTACGCTCTGTTTGTATTGGAGATGTCCACTTGTTCCCGGGCTGCTGAGAATAGGGGTCGGATTCAAATTACGTGTGGGCAATATTTCATATTAAATTATATACGAATACCGTCACCCCTGCAGAAATTGGGCTTGAGGGTGAGATTTGGCCATACAATTTTATGTTAACTGAGATGGCCCATATTCCCCCTGCCGAAAATCGACAGTGTGTCATTAAATATATATAAACATGTTTATATGGAAATAGCAGGACATAACGATACTACGGTATTTAGTGCCAGTCCCTGATTTTTTATCAAAACATTTGACGATGGTTGGAAAAATATGGAGTGCCTGAAAATTTACTTCAAGTATTCTTTTTAAAATATTAAGTGAATATAAATACACTTATCCATATCAGAATGTAGACCCTATCTAAAGATTAATCTAGCAACTGCGAGACAGCAGCGACTGCTGTATGTATGAAACATCTAACACTACTACATTCAAACTATCCGATCATCTACGTTTGAACGCCGTTTAAACCTGAGGTTTTGTACATCAAGTTTACACCGGGTGCGCGTTTGGTGCAGCGTTCGGCGAGAACCCGAACATAGCGACGAAGCGTGTTTGAGGTTCACGCGCACTGAAAACTTGTGCTCGGGTGCAGAACTGTACCATGTTTGGGGAAGACTGCATTTAATTGAGATCCGGGTTCAAAAAAGTACATAAATATCACTTAAATGATCATAACTTGAGACAGGGTTGCCAGATCTTCAATGTTGTAGACTCGTTGGAAAGGTCATTCGATTACCTAACAGGGTCATTCCATCTCAACTGTGCACGAAAAAGTGCAAACTCGAAAATTACCTCCCCAAAAAATCGACGTTTTGGTGATTTTTGACCAAACCTCCTACACCCAGAACTGGGCATCGGCATACGAGAGGATAAAGAGCACGATTTGGTAGTAAAATGGTACTGTGTGCGGACGGAGAGGATAAATCCCGAAACTACCGAGAGTACTTTACTCATGGTTCATTTTCCAAAAAAGTTCATCTATCAAAAAAAAAAAAGTACCGGTACCGAGACTCGAACCTAAGATCTTCGGCATATTGAACCGTGCCTTTGCCGTATGGGCCACCATGGTTCAGTGACTAAGTGGCGGTCGTTTGTCCATATAAGCCACTCAAAGGATGAACTATTCCAATGAACGAATGAACACGCGAGAGGACTATACTCTCGCAAAATAGCACTTTCCTCACGTTTCTTTTCGTGAGGACTATCCCCTCGTTCTTTAACTTTGGGTGTAGTTTCAAACGGTGATAGCTCAGGAACCACAAATCTTAGAGGGTCGGTCGGTTCAAAATGTTGATTAATTTATTTTTTTCTACCTGTATTGCGCAATCGAAAACTTTAAACGGCAGTATCTCAAAACACCCCAACTTATTTTTTTGCCTTCCTCACCTCACTGAGGCAAGGCTATAAAATCACTCAAAAATTGAACTTTTTAAATAAGCCTTCTAGATATACCTTTATGTATACATATCGGCTCAGAATCAAATTCTGAGCAAATGTCTGTGCGTGTGGATGGACGTAGAATTTTTTTTCTCACTCACTTTTCTCGGAACTGGCCCGACCGATTTTGTCCGGATCTATGTTTTTAGATTCGCCTTCAGGTCCTTTAAGTCTTTTTTTAATTTCATCCGATTTGGTGCAGTACTTCAAAAGTTATGTTAGAAAATTTCGATTTCAGTTGAAAATGCTTTCAATCAGCTGTAATTGAATGCCAAAGCGCTGATATAGCAATGTTACGGCGTGTTCCACCGGTTCCCCGACCCGTACCATCGGTGGAACCTTCTATCACTGATTGTACTCACGACTACATTTGTAGGCCTTTCCACCGGTCGCTGCTTCCTTCCGCCCACACCTTGAAGTCCTGCCAAGTTCAGCTGCTCATATTCTAGGGTTCCCAGTTCTTTGTTCCTCTCGATGTCCAATTTCAGTTTCATCTTCCGTCCCATAAGGCTCGCTACTAGTAGACGACGAACCCCGACCCGTATGAAATTCGGTGTTCGTTCTCCTGGATCGACGTGGTAATGATGTACTCTGCGTTGAGACTTGACCAGCACCCGGCGCAACGCAGTTCGATAGATGTATCGAGCGATCCGTTTAATTAACTGCCGAAGCCGGTCCACCACACCTCTCGACTCAATGCATCCATTCCGGTAGCCCAAAAAAGTATCAAGTTCAGGGTCTGGTGCCAAGTGACGTCCACTACCAATCTTCGTCCGCTGTCGTACGACACTGAAGGTGATCGTCCATGTGTTCTTAAAACTGGTTCCGTATTACACGTGCTCAGCGTCATTCCATCGTAGAAAGCACTGTTGACGTCGTCCCTTGGTCGTCCCTCTGTCGCCGCAACTGGTTCAGCATACTGCTCACTCTCCTTCCGTGTCGAGTCTCCGTCGCTGTGATTTGTCCTGGACGACGTTCTCGCACTACCGTTGAAGATAAGCGTAGGATGACTTGCAGCACGGCTTGTTTCTTCATACCAGACCAACGAAACCGGAAATAATCTAATCCTCCGGTGACTTCCGCTTTCATCCCAGCTTTCCCGTCCTCCAGTGCCTTGTATGCTATTCAGGGATGCCAGATACACAGGCATTTGAGCTCGTGCCAGACATTTTGAGGTACACAGACTTTTTAAAAACTTCATTAAATTGTTATTTTGTTAAAATATCAATCGAAACTTAAAATATCAATCGAAAGTTAGTCTTCAAATGCTTAAAAACACAATTTTTGATAGATTTCTATGACTGTAAATTGATTTATTTGAATTTTAGACAAAGACACAGACATACACAGACTTTTCACAGACATTTTAAAATCATGTGGCATCCCTGATGCTATTATCTGGTGTTCGGTGGTTGTTAGGATTTCGGGCAAGCGACTGTCCTCTCGGTTCTGGCGTTGTCGATTCATATGCTGGACACTCCTTTCTTGCACCGACTCGCGTTCCTTCAGACTGGCCAACTGTAAACACGACGAGTGGCAGGTCCTCGGAGTATCGTAGGTGAAGACCGCTGGGAAGAGTAAGTACGACTGTGCTTGGATAGCCACTTCCTCTTCAGACGTCTTCAGCGCCTTCTCCTGAGAGTGCGCCCTATCGAAACTCGCCTCGTCCTCGAAACCCGGTGTTTGTTGTTGTAACCACGTCTGTATTGGAGAATCGTACGAGTTGCTGTCGGGAGTTGTACTGCTGTATGACTCCATCTCAAGACAACGCAATGCTGTCTCGTCCTGTTTCCTCACAGGTGATATTTGTGACGAAAACACGGTCTTCTTGTTAGGTGTCTTCGTCATCGCTATTCGCTGACCGCTAATTTTCTGGTCAGCTGTCGACGACGACGACAATGGTCCGCCGCTCGGTTTAGGCAATGTACTACCCGGGTGGGTCGGAAGTTCCGCTGATGGATATGATGCTGATCCATTCGAAGAAAGCAGCATCTCTGGAGATCGTGCAGTTGTACTCGAACCCGTTTTCACCGGGCCAACACACGATTGACTTGGCAAAGCTGCTTCACCCTGGCCAATTGTCTCGAATTTGGAACATTTCGTTTCTCGCAACGGAGATATGAGTACTGCATCTTTGCGATTGTTTATTTCCCAACGCCCTACCCGGAGAAACACGTTCACCAACTGTTGGCCTGCTGCCGTCCTGTTTGGCGCCTGTCCCAGCCGTCGTCTTGGATAAACTCGCTTGATCAGCCTGCTCAACTATCCCCATTCGATCTAAGTCCATTCTCGAACTTTGGCGCATCCGTTGCTGCTCTTGCCAACCATTCTCGTAGTTGTGCGTACTTAAATGCGACTTCCCACTCCATTCCATGGTGCTTTCATTGATCAGCTCAATTCTTCGCATCCGGCGTTTATCCAAATAACTTTGCACCGGTCTGATGGCCGAGTGGGCTAAGGCGCCAGTCCGTACTTTTGGTGCTGGAATTTAATCCCGTCGGTTGCAACTTTTTTTTGTGTTAGCAAAAATTGTACACGCAGTTTGTTATGTTAAGGGTTTATTTTGACGAAGGTGATGTGCATGCTTTTGCATGCGATTTTACCATCGGAGTTTTTGCTGTGTAGTTGCATGGATACCAACACATTTTATTTACTTGACATTGAACTACAAATTACTGTGTAGAGTTTCAGGAGAAATACTTTTCATGAGTATTAAAGGTTTTTCTTTTCTTTTGTTTTTGTTTTTTTGTATGAAATGATCAAGTAATCAGCAACGTTGTAGACCTCTTATCTGTTTTAAAAACGTTTTACAAGTATCTTGAGTTTTTTTCAAATAGATTGCAATGGAGGCTTCCGTTGATTTTTTGTTAAAATCAATATTTTATTTTTGTTTCAACCAAAAAATTGTTCATGAAGGTGTTTTCAACATTCTCAGTTGAAACACAAAATTTTAATGATGCTTTCATCAGTAAAAAAATAAAAAAATATATATTTACTTTATATCTATATAAATATATAACTTTTGAAGCATGCAGCAATAATTTGTAGTATATTTCCGATTTTAAATCATGTTTTGTATCTTTGTTTCTGGTTAATAGTTAAATCTTGGTGATATTTCCTTAAACAAACAAAATATCATATTTATTCATAAAAATGCAATGACAATCTTACTCCTGCAAAAAAAATTGGTAGTTTAAGTTAAATCAGAGCAGACACGTGATATATGCTCACAAAAATTATGTAATAATCTATTGATTGTAGTAAAATTTTCATTTAAATACTGTTTTGTAATTCTAAATACTGAATAAATTCCCTGTGGAAAAAAAAACTCAGATAAAATGTAATTTTAAAAATGTTTAGCGATTTGCAACATTCTACAAATTTGTTTCTTGTCTTTTTTTGCCCATTTTGATGAGTAAAAGACACATTCAAAACATCATTTGACTAGTTCTCTGAACTGTTTTTAAAAAGTTTTCAATAAATGTTGAAGGATTTTTAAACGCCGATGACTGCTGATTGCAGTTTTTTAACGGTTGTCGCCCGTGGAGGTCGTCTTTTGTAGTGGTGTGTGTGCTGGGTGGGTCTCGTGGCGCAGGGGTAGCGGCTTCGGCTGCCGATCCCGATAATGCTATGAGACGCGGGTTCGATTCCCGCCTTATCCACTGAGCTTCTATCGGATGGTGAAGTAAAACGTCGGTCCCGGTTTCTCCTGTCTCGTCAGAGGCGCTGGAGCAGAAATCCCACGTTAGAGGAAGGCCATGCCCCGGGGGGCGTAGTGCCAATAGTTTCGTTTCGTGTGCTACAGGAGCGCAGACAGGGATGATCTTCTTGCCATGACCTCAGGATTTGCACGCAGATCGGCCTAGGAGAGGAGATGGTGGATGTGGAAGCAGAGCATCGGGTGAGAGCGTTCTGTGTTACTTTGTGTTGTATGAGCGATTCTGATATGTATGCGTTTGTGTGAGTGGTTCTGAGTCTGACTGTCTGAGTCTGAGTTTTATCTAGATAACTTTGGTTTGGATCATTTTCCCTTTCTTTGGAAGTGATGCCAATATGGCAATAAGAGCATTTGTATCATAAAAACATGACTATTTCTTTTTCTTTTATTATTACGCATTGTTCCAAAACAACAAACTTAGTTTCGATAGTTTGCAGTAGCGCAAATCAGTAATCATCATTATTTTTATTTTAGTGTAAACTCTGTGAATTACGCTCAAGGGAGTTTCATTCATCTCTTTTGTGTCGCTGTTTGTGTGCATGGGGTAATTGGTCAGTATAACTAAATAATAGCATCATTAGTGCAGTGCTTCTGGGGACGCGCAGTCCTGTTTTTTCGTGTTATTTTCGTCTCTTTTGTGTCGCTGTTTGTGTGCATGTGGTGATTGGTCATCTTCTTCTTCTTTTTCATTTTTAAGCTCGCGCTTTCGTTGGTCGATGTGTTTTTTTGTTCTCTTTATATAGTTTTCGATAGAAACGATCCGAAATCTCTTTTTTTGAGACAAGCAAGTCGTATTGCTGGATTAAGTCCTTTCTATATCATCGATGATCGGAAGGCACGCCGACGAATATGTTTTAAGGCTTATGATATAAAATCATTGTAATAAATGAAGTTAAATAATAATAAACAAATTTAGTCCGATAGTTAAGTCCGAGCAACGCATCGGGTCAGTTTTGTTATGCGCGTTTGTCGCCGTGTTTTATAAATGATATAGCCGTTTTTCCTAGTTTTATTTCTACGATTTGAAAATATGTGTTTTGTAGGTGCGCTATACGCTTGCGAGGTATAAATTTAAAATTCAAAAAGACGTTTCCCGTAAAACGCGTGAAAAAACTCTCAGCATTATAGCCCGGAGAGCACGATAACGAGTATTTCTCCTACGCGATTGCCAAGCCCTTCTTGTAGCTTCGTAACTCATCAGTAATCGGTCGTTATTCTTATAACTATTTAAATCTTGAAATCGTCTATGATCCACTCGAACTAAACACTGTACGAGGAGTTTAATATCTTACATGTTAAATACATTCTTTGCGCTGCCGTAAATTTGACGTTTTCTTCGGGGGGGTGGTTTTTTAAAGTTATTTCTCGTTGGCATCTTTTGGCCAATTTTTACAAAATTCCACGACGGTTTCGGATTTGTTCTTCGGTTGACTTTATTCTGTAAGAGAATCTTTCTGTGGCTGAAGGCAAAAGTGAAGCTCTCCGTGAACCTTTTAGTATAGCGGAACGGTGAAGATTTCCTGATGGTTCCAGCCTTTCCGGCAAAGCCAGAAGCTATTTGCAACCTGCGGAGCCTGTTCCTTCACTTATACAGCCCCTAAATGGAAGCAGATTCTATTTGATTCGGTTCGTCGACTGAAAACTATCAAGAACCCAGAGAAGGTGACGTCAGGCTGTGTCCAATTCCGGTTGCAGGAAAATGAAGATTGAAGCTGCTTATTGAAGATATCCAGGTTTTGGTGAGATCTTTCCATAATTTTTGCAATGTTTTTTCCATGCCATACCAATATAAATTATATTCTATTGATTAAATGAAATATCTTTCCTACCCCTTCTCCATCTTCCATTTTCCCAATCCCCATTTCTCCATTTCCACGAACCCCATTATTTGCCAAATTTACACTTACACACCCAACCACAACTGATTCGGAGCGTTTGGTACGGTATGTCCACGCATCCTTCCTCCCTGTAGATTCTGTGAAATGTGATCCGTTCACAGAATCCTCTCTGCGGTAAACACAACGCAGTAGGGCTGGCCGCTTTAATTTTTGCAATTCATTTTCGGGTGTTCTCGGATGTACTGCAATTATTAATAATGACAAGAAAAGTGCTTGGGGCGTAATCTAATCGCAAGACTTTCCAGCATGCTTTCATCGGACTGGCTGCGTTTGTGTTAGATTAGATTAGATTAGATTAGATTACATGTTAAATACATTCTTTGTGGTTTTATCTTTCCACAGCCGGCTGTCTAAGATAATCCATCTAATCGTAAACAAATCACAAATAAACGGGAATAGTCTCAACAGCAGCATCCGATTGCTTGCCTTGGGAATAATACATCACCCCATTAAACAAAACTTATCGATTATTTGGGTCACATCATCATCTTCTATGATGAATCCTGACCATCACCCTTCCCTACTAACAAAATCCCAAGTAGAAGTAGTTTTCCGGCACACGCGGGGGTGTGGATATCGTATAGAACCCACCCTTGGTAGCAGCCTGTGCTAACTAACATTCCTGTCCCATTCCCTCGAGATCTACAAACTGACATGGCGGGCGCCGTTGGTGGCCAACGACTGTTACCTATCTGCAACAGTTCTAGTTTTGATGATCTTGATGTTTTATCTTTTCATCGCATTCATGCATGCTGTTGATAAGAGAAACATCACCAGATCGTTGGGGCGTATGATCGGTTGTGCTGATAGGCTATTACGGTCCTGTTCAGCAACGGAGAAGGACAACCATGGGTGGTCTCTCATGCTCATGCTCATGCTCAATAAATGGTGAAGGATTTTTAAACAAAAAAACTTAAAATAAAGATATCTTAGAAATTTCTCGATGAAACATTTCGCTCTTAGAAGCATTGGAATGCTGAGAAAATTTCCTATAAGACACATTTAAAAGTAGCGATGACTATTTTTTCCTGATAAGGTTGTTCTTGAAACACGCCGTGACCCCTTAAGGGACTTTGCTAAAATTAGCTAGAACTATGGGATAATCTTGACCAAGTTCGTTGGGGTCATTATTTTGGCCGTGAAATGGGGTCCTTTAGTTCAAATTATTGTAAAAACTTGAAATTTTGAAAGCTGATTTTTTTTAATGATTTGATATACCTTCTAAGGGGCTTTGCTAAAATTGGCTAGAACCAGGCCCGTAGCAAGGGAGGGGGGGGGGCTACCGGGCTGCAGCCCCCCCCCGTATTTTTTCCCATTTTTTTTAAATTGTACTACCTTTAAAAATCTCAAATCAATGATTGTGTGTTCTCTTCACAGAAATAATTTGTAACATAGAGAATCAAGAAAAGATTGATCAAACTAAGTAATTTGCCTGTCCATTGCTGGGTTCAGTTTTCGTAGATTATGTATCCAATATTTAAAAATTGAGCTGCAGATTTGAACATCGTTCCATTGAGTAACATCTCATTTATCTCGTAGTTTTATCATTACATCGTTTAAAAAATTAAATTGATTAAATTGGTCCAAATCTGGGCTTACTTGGGGCTACCCCCTGAAATCATCATGGCTTAAGTTCCTTAGAACTTCGGATAATCAAAACTTTGGATAATCGAGGCTTCGGTTAGTTGAATTTAAACAGTAAAATTAATAACCAGTGGCGTACTAAGGGGGGGGGCGGCGGGGGCGGCCCGCCCCGGGTGTCACCCATCTTGGGGTATCTAACTAATATAAACAAAACATACAAGTTAAATTTTCTGAAACATTCATTTTAGATGGGGGTGACACTCAAAAGTATTACTCATGTTTTAGAATATGTTTACATAGTATATTTATAATGATGAAGTTAAGTATTCACAGTTAGTAAAAGTGCATGTTTATAAAAAGACTAAAGACTTCAAAAATTTAATTTTCAGGGGTGACACCCGATCATCAAATAAAGAAATTTTGATAAAGATACTAATATGTAAGGGGTGTCACCCCTTTCTTATTAATGTACAAGCTTATAAAAAGAGTTAAATGGAAAATGTTTTCTCATAAAAATGTTCTTGTGACAAACCACTCTTGAGCTTGATTTTTTTTAAATTTTTCTCGGAATGTGGGTTTATTTTTGTTTTCTTCGACAATGTATCAATTGAATGCAAAAATAATAAAAAAAAAACACTTTGAATTGAAAAATTAATAAAACAACTGTTTGCTATCAAAACTTGAAGCTAATAAAAGTGTGCAGAAAACGGCAAATTATTTTAATGACAATCAGGGATGAAGTAATAGCCAAAAAACTTTTTCGCTTGCGAACTTTCATCACCCGGAGCCGAAACAAGCAAGAGAAAATTGCCCTTGAACTTAAAAAAAAAATCAGTTGAAGATTTTTTTGTGAGTTTGATTGTTAGCAACACTTAAATTATTTTATATCGTTTTGCTTACATACATTGTTATCTACGAAATGAGACAAGCCATTTTTCGACGTATGAAGTTACATCTGAAAGTGTAGTAATGAAATCGGTGTTTCACCGAACGGATTGATGTTTTTGGTTACATTTTACCGATCTTTCGTGCAACGTTTCAAACGCAGATCCGTTTGAAAATGTGTTTAACATTTTGAACAATATTTGATTATGTTTATTATTCTTTAGTATTTACATTTTGCACAACCAAATCATCAAATATAAATTTTAGATTTAATTAAATGTTTTAAATTTTCCGTCCGTCTCAATCCCTTTTCATAAATTTCCTTCTTATAAAATTTCCTGTGCAAAAAATAATTGTTATTCAATTCGATACTTTAATTCAATTAAGTTTAAGGTTTGTTTCACCGAATTTAAGATTTTTGGAAAAAAATCTATTTTTCAGTTTTACAAATATGTTTGTACAAAAATCCCTTTTGTAAAGAAACATTTTATTTACTACTTTTTTCAATTTGAATGAATATTTAAACATACATTTAAACAACAAAATCAAAAAAATAAATTTAATCAAAAATTACATCAGAGAAATTTATGTTTTGCAAAACAATGCATGTTATGATGTTTTTCAAAATTCAGTGTTTAATTGTAGAAAAAGATCCAATTTTTTTTTTCTAAATCTAAACGATCTGACTGGAAGAAAACACACGCTTTTTCAATAAATAAATATTCCAGCTAAATCTTTACTAGGCAATAATGAGAGATACAAAACCATCTTAACGTTACCATTGTTTTCTTTTTCATTAAATTAACAGAGAATATTTAAAATTGAAAATTCTTATAAAAATTATTTAATTATATTCTTGAGTATTTTTTGTACCAAATTTTATCATTTCATAATTATTAATAAAAGATAAAAAAAGATAAGGAATAAACATACATACTAATTATATGAAATATAATTGTATCATCTTTTTTTTGTTATTCGGGTAGTAGAATTTAACATGAAAATAATAATTTTGATGGGAAATTTAACGACAATTTCAAATAGGTACGAAAAATTCGAATTCGTTTCCTAAACAACATTTATTAGGATTATGATTTTTGTTGTATATAATGATTAAAATTTGTAACTCCTACTTGTTTGTTGTTTATTACACCGTCTTCGAGTTAATCGCACAGACTTGTTAGATAGTATTGATTTTAGATAGATTCACATGATTCGAGATATTATTTGCAAATTATAGATTTAAAAATATCGCCATTTGTCAGGTTAATTTAAATTTGTTTATAGTTTATTATTTTTGTTTCAATGAAATTGTTTTATCGGACATTCCTTCGACCGAGCATTCCTTCGACCGAATTTTCGAATTTTAGAATTTTAGAATTTTAGAATTTTAGAATTTTAGAATTTTAGAATTTTAGAATTTTAGAATTTTAGAATTTTAGAATTTTAGAATTTTAAATTTTAAATTTTAAATTTTAAATTTTAAATTTTAGAATTTTAGAATTTTAGAATTTTAAATTTTAAATTTTAAATTTTAAATTTTAGAATTTTAGAATTTTAAATTTTAGAATTTTAGAATTTTAGAATTTTAGAATTTTAGAATTTTAAATTTTAGAATTTTAAATTTTAGAATTTTAAATTTTAAATTTTAGAATTTTAAATTTTAAATTTTAAATTTTAAATTTTAAATTTTAAATTTTAAATTTTAAATTTTAAATTTTAAATTTTAGAATTTTAAATTTTAGAATTTTAAATTTTAGAATTTTAGAATTTTAAATTTTAGATTTTAGATTTTAAATTTTAGAATTTTAGAATTTTAGAATTTTAGATTTTAAATTTTAGAATTTTAAATTTTAGAATTTTAAATTTTAGAATTTTAAATTTTAGATTTTAAATTTTAAATTTTAGAATTTTAGAATTTTAAATTTTAGAATTTTAAATTTTAAATTTTAAATTTTAAATTTTAGAATTTTAGAATTTTAAATTTTAAATTTTAAATTTTAGAATTTTAAATTTTAAATTTTAAATTTTAAATTTTAAATTTTAAATTTTAGAATTTTAAATTTTAAATTTTAGAATTTTAAATTTTAAATTTTAAATTTTAAATTTTAAATTTTAGAATTTTAAATTTTAGAATTTTAAATTTTAGATTTTAGATTTTAAATTTTAAATTTTAAATTTTAGAATTTTAAATTTTAGAATTTTAAATTTTAAATTTTAAATTTTAAATTTTAGAATTTTAAATTTTAAATTTTAAATTTTAGAATTTTAAATTTTAGAATTTTAGAATTTTAGAATTTTAAATTTTAGAATTTTAGAATTTTAAATTTTAAATTTTAGAATTTTAAATTTTAGAATTTTAGAATTTTAAATTTTAGAATTTTAAATTTTAAATTTTAAATTTTAGAATTTTAAATTTTAAATTTTAGAATTTTAAATTTTAGAATTTTAAATTTTAGAATTTTAAATTTTAGAATTTTAAATTTTAAATTTTAAATTTTAGAATTTTAAATTTTAGAATTTTAGAATTTTAAATTTTAGAATTTTAGAATTTTAGAATTTTAAATTTTAAATTTTAAATTTTAGAATTTTAAATTTTAAATTTTAAATTTTAGAATTTTAAATTTTAAATTTTAAATTTTAAATTTTAAATTTTAAATTTTAGAATTTTAAATTTTAGAATTTTAAATTTTAAATTTTAAATTTTAAATTTTAAATTTTAGAATTTTAAATTTTAAATTTTAAATTTTAGAATTTTAAATTTTAAATTTTAGAATTTTAGAATTTTAGAATTTTAAATTTTAAATTTTAAATTTTAAATTTTAAATTTTAAATTTTAAATTTTAAATTTTAGAATTTTAAATTTTAGAATTTTAAATTTTAAATTTTAAATTTTAAATTTTAGAATTTTAAATTTTAAATTTTAAATTTTAGAATTTTAAATTTTAGAATTTTAAATTTTAAATTTTAGAATTTTAAATTTTAGAATTTTAGAATTTTAGAATTTTAGAATTTTAGAATTTTAAATTTTAAATTTTAAATTTTAGAGTTTAAGAATTTGATTATTGAAGTTTGACCATTATTTTTTAAATTCTCAAATTCGGTACAATTTTTAAATAAAAATAATAATATTATCGGATTTTTTATTATTTGCAGTAATTTGAGTTTTATACGTTTTTAAATTTATTTTTAGATATCTTCATTTATAATTCTTTTTAAATGCTTAAATTTTGATTATTCTAGATTCCTTTAAAAAAAACAATGCGCCATGGGATTCCTATGTGCATAGGACATTTTGTAAAAGTAAGCGAGAATAAATAAATTTTGTTTTTTTTTATAGTTACAAAATATTTGAATATTACATATTTGAAATTTTATTTTCTTGAATTTTAATTATTATTATTATTATTGAAATCTGAATTCAATTCATAAATTCTTGCCAATTGTTGATTGATGTTATATTTTTCAGGTAACAAACATATTCTGATCTGATCCTGCCGGAAACCAAAAACGTATGACATTCGCGCGAAAGTCGCACGACATTGTCGAGCGACGTCGTACGTTTGCACGGACGACAAACGACGGACGTCCGACGGACTTTTCAGTCAGGGACATACTGACACAACTGTCATCGGCGAACCACAGGGTAACAAAGCGCTCTTAGAGAAATATCGATCTCTTTTTCTTCACTTCACGATTCTTGCTGACACCAATACAACACCAAAAAAATCCTCTCTTCTCTTTTTCACCACTAAGGCTGAGGCAGAAATAAAAACATGGCTACCCACGGCAAATTAACTATAACGACGCACATTGAACATCAAATTATGGCCTAGATTTTAATTATTTTAAGTAACTTTCGCTTTCCTTCTACGGAAACACACTTTGGACAGCGCATCCTCATAATTTCAGCCCGATACATCGCGAATTTCACTAAAAACACTGAAAAAAATGCAGGACCGACGACCGACCGTGCCAAGACCGTAACAATCCACTCTCTCCTCGCAATTAATCTTGTTAGTAACACTGAACAATAAGTGCACAATACATTATTGAGTAAAAAATATGAGTTAAAATGAATAAAATTTGTTGATACGTTGTACTCTAGTGAAGGACGATCACAAGGAGTAGGAAAAGGATTTCTGGAAATTATAAAACTGAAAAATGTAAGGAAATCACAAAGTTTGATCTGCTGCAAAGCGGCTAATTCCCCTAATTTAGTTGCGATGATTTCGACACCGTCCGAACAACAGTTTTTTTTTCTTCTTTCATTCTTGGATTCCTGGAACACAATACGGCTGCTGTCCTCACGTATAAGGATTTTTTTTAATTAAATGTACCTTGACCAAAATCATCTTTAAATCAAATGAAGCTAGCTCACAATATAAAAATTGATTTAATATGATAAATCTTTTAAACCATAAATCAGATTTGCCAAATTATGGTAAAGTGTCAATAGAGCAACTCTCTACGAAATCGGCCGATTTCGACCATTTTTATTGTTTGTATTTTTTTATTTGACTCAAACTTTGTGGGGCCTTCCCAATGACCAAATAAGCTTTTTTGCGTCATTGGTTCACCCATACAAGTCTCCATACAATTTTGGCAGCTGTCCATACAGAAATGGTATGTAAATATTCAAACAGCTGTAACTTTTGAGTGAATTTTCTGATCAATTTGGTGTCTTCGGCAAAGTTGTAGGTATTGTTGAGGACTTATGAGAAAAAAATAGGTACACGGAAAAATTTGCAGATTTTTTTATCAACTTTTTTTTCACTAAAACTCAATTTCCCAAAATACGTATTTTTGACTTTCGAGATTTTTTGATATTTTTTAGGGGACAAAAATTCGCAACTTTTGAGCTATAGAGAAACATGGTCAAAAAATCTGCCGCCGAGTTATGATTTTTTGAAAAAAATAGTGATTTTTGGAAAAAATTGAAATTTTATGCAAAAACAAGTTTGACATTATTTTTTAATGCAAAATTAAATTTGCAATCGAAAAGTACCTTACAGATTTTTTGATAAAGGGCTCCGTTTTCAAGATATAGCCACCGAAAGTTTGATTTCAGCGAAATATTTGCAGTTTTTCGATTTTAAAAAATAGTGACCATGAGTGACCATTTCCAAAAATATTTTTTTTAAAGTTCAGAAAATTTGCTATAAAATAGTCTAAGAGACATCGAAGATTGGACATCGGGTTCCTGAGATAGAGCCGCTTTAAGAAAAAGAAACACGAAAATTGAAGTTTTCTAAATCTCACCAAAACAACCCATCATTTTCTAATGACGATATCTCAGCAACTAATGGTCCAATTTTCAATGTATAGCAAATTTTCTGAACTTTTCTAATGACGATATCTCAGCAACTAATGGTCCAATTTTCAATGTATAGCAAATTTTCTGAACTTTTCAAAAAAAAATATTTTTGGAAATGGTCACTCATGGTCACTATTTTTAAAAATCGAAAAACTGCAAATATTTCGCTAAAATCAAACTTTCGGTGGCTATATCTTGAAAACGGAGCCCTTTATCAAAAAATCTGTAAGGTACTTTTCGATTGCAAATTCAATTTTGCATTAAAAAATAATGTCAAACTTGTTTTTGCATGAAATTTCGATTTTTTCCAAAAATCACTATTTTTTCAAAAAATCATAACTCGGCGGCAGATTTTTTGACCATGTTTCTCTATAGCTCAAAAGTTGCGGATTTTTGTCTCCTAAAACATATCAAAAAATCTCGAAAATCAAAAAATAGTATTTTGGGAAATTGAGTTTTAGTGAAAAAAAGTTGATTAAAGAATCTGCATTTTTTTTCCGTGTACCTATTTTTTTCTCAAAAGTCCTCAACAATACCTACAACTGTGCCGAAGACACCAAATTGATCAGAAAATTCGCTCAAAAGTTACAGCTGTTTGAATATTTACGTACCATTTTTGTATGGACAGCTGCCAACGTTGTATGGAGACTTGTATGGGTGAACCAATGACGTAAAAAAGCTTATTTGGTCATAGGGAAGGCCCCCACAAAGTTTGAGCCAAATCAAAAAATACAAATAAAATCCATTTCCGGTTTAGGTAGAGAATTGGTCAATAATAAACTTGAATAATAATAATAATAATAAAGCAGGTTTTGGGGTTTTTGCTGAATGGCACTATTTTGCTACCGCTTATAATAAAGGCCCTAGTCATGGCCTCGGAGGTACTCTAAAACGGTTAGCAACATGTAAAAAACGGTGCATTCAAAATAATCCAATAAATATTCCTTTCACAAAAATAGATTGATCAAGGTAGGGGAACAGCATCTAATTCCAGCGTTCCTCTAATGTTGCCATATCAGCGCTTTGGCATTCAATTACAGCTGATTAAAAGCGTTTTCAACTGAAATCGAGAGATAAATAGCTCAATAAGAAGTGAACAAGCAAGTTTCTATCAAAAATTTAGCAAAATTTGTTGTTTGAATAGTGAAAATGAGCAAATTAGACGAAACTAGGAGCGAGGACTTAATCTGCCAAACATACGAGAATTTTCCCTATTAGCCATTTGAATAAATATTTGCGTAAAATTATAAAAATATAAATTAAATTAATCATCTCCCAGAACACCAGGTAGCAGTTATTGATCAGCCCGCCTGTGATGCGGCGAATGAAGCTGATGTAGGTAATCTCGAAAACACTAAACTTTAAAATTCGATACCGTAAACCGGGGTGACTTTGATAGGATTTCAATTTGTTTTTAGAATATTTTCCAACAGGTAAGGTTTTTCTCAAGATTATTATTTTTAAAACATGTACTGGGGTAGGCCACACAAAGTCCATGCACTATTTTGGAAAAAAAAAAATATTCAATAGTGTTTAGAAAAATAGTTACGTTAAAAATTCTTGGTTTTAACTCCGGGGTGACTTTGATAGTCATAGTTTTTCTTGTTAAAATCATATTTAAGATGTTCAAACTTTATTTGTACGTTAAATGTACCATCACTAAAGTAGCTGATATAGTTTGTAAGAAAAAAATCAATGTTTATATTAAGTTAACTTAGTTTATAAGCTTTTCAACAAAATACATATAAATTTTAGGTAAAATTGTTAAAAAGTAGGAATTTTGCCTGAAATTTGTTAAAACTAGTTTCGTTTGTGAAATTATCGATTTATATTGCATTTTATACTGAATTCGAAGCACGAATCACAAGTTTTCACATTTTACATGAAATTTGTTCAACTGAATTTGCCTATAAATTTGGAGATTTTTTTAAATTGTGTTTCAAAAACACATATTATTTATTATTTACAAACTTATTTAACCTTCTCCTAGTGGAAAATTGTCCAAAGAATCCGAAAATGCATTCCGTTTTCCGATTAAAAATCATGTTCATTGAGAAAATCATGACACTTTGAGAAGTTTAAAATAATGACTTTCATCCACATTTTCTTAACTATAGTTAACTAACTTTATAAACTTTTCAAAAATTTATGAAAAGTTCTTCATGAGGTACTTTGAACACTACCACGGTCAGTATGTTTCTGAACCATTCCTTACGTATTTTAATTGTACTCTTCATTTTGCGGAAAAATCGCAAACCTATCAAAGTCACCCCGGCTATCAAAGTCACCCCGTTTTACGGTATCTCTGGAACGAAACATATTCATTTCTGTCGATAAGTGATTCTTATGTAAAATTTGCCGGGAACACGATGGCGAGGTCAAATAAAAAAAAATAAGTTGGGGTGTTTTGAGATACGGCCGTTTAAAGTTTTCAATTGCGCAATACAATTAGAAAAAAATAAATTAATCAACATTTTGATCAC
This sequence comes from Culex quinquefasciatus, assembly GCF_015732765.1. Classification (NCBI taxonomy): domain Eukaryota; kingdom Metazoa; phylum Arthropoda; class Insecta; order Diptera; family Culicidae; genus Culex; species Culex quinquefasciatus. The sequence continues at coordinate 103,445,802 of NC_051863.1, forward strand.
GGAAAAGGATACGTCCAATTTTCTTCAAAATTGAGTCTAAGACCGTGATTTGTGGTTCCTGAGCTATCGCCGTTTGAAACTAGGAGGTTTGGTCAAAAATCGCCAAAAAGTCGATTTTTTGGGGAGGTTCAAAAATAACTTGGGATGTTTTTCGCAAACCTTTTCTTGAGCATTTTTTTTGTATGGAGTTTTAAGAGTCTCCGTCGACAGGACATTTTTTTAAATTTTCGTTTGAATGTAAAATATGGTTCTTGTAGCAAAATTCAGACTAAGATAAGATTTACAGGAAAAACCTAATTGATTGAAGAATTCTTAAATAAAGTTTTCTTTACTTTTAAAACATCCAAAATTTAAGATAGCAATTACATATAATAATTTAAAAAAAAAAACAGAAATTTCAAAAATAAACAAAAATTTAAAACTAAGCAAATTAATAAAATGATAAAATAATCAATACTAAAAAAATTAATTAATTGATTTCTTGATGCTTCAAATATGTTTATGTTTGAATTCCAGTGCAGAATAAGATTAGATTAACAGAAAAAATTTGATTGATTTGAGAATTCTTACATAACATTTTCGTTCTTTTTAATTTAACAAGGTTTCGTAAAAATTAAATTTCTAAACCATAAAATTTGCAGGATTTTGTTCCCAGAGTCAAGTTATTGCTTGAATAAACATCGATTCTATTAAATGGTTACAATCCTATATTATTCAACATAATTAAATCCCAGAAATCAAAAAAGGATTTTACATGTGTTTTTTTTAATTTGCTTAAAAAGATACAGAGAGTCTTTTCTATAACCACCACAGCCAATTTACTTTTTTCTTGTAAAATCATATTGGTTATCAACACTTATTTGAAAAATTAATTCAGTTTTTTCAAAATAAAGAAATAAGAAAATTGATGATTTTAATGTTTTCATCGTGTTCGCACTTATATTTTTTATCGTACATGTTTATTTTTTATTTCAAGAAGATGTGTCTTAGGAACTAATAGACCAATCTCCAATGGTTCGTAGTCCTTACACGAAAAGAACTATACAAATTTTGCATGAAGTTGATAAAAAATTACTTCTTTTAATATTCTGGATATCTTTGGATAATAATGTCAAGCATTTTTTGAAACTTTATTGTTTAAATTTTAACCGTTTATCCAAACGGAAAATTTTATTTTTAATTTTATTTTTTAATTTCGAAGATAAGCAGCACTGAAACGATACATTGAAATTTTATTAAAAAATTACCTTGAGAAATTAAGATCTGATTAATATTTTTTCGTCAATTTTTAAAATTTTATTTATGCTCAAATTATGGATCAACTTTTCAGAGTATGTAATGAATTTGAAAATGGCGTTCAACCGGAACATTAAAGTTGAACATGAATCGTTTTAATGTTTAATGCAATCCAGTAATATCAAACTATGATGTTAGTTAGCTTAATTTCAAAATCGTTAGATACCCGGGCGGAAAGTGAGTTGGTGGCGATAACTTCGAACTACCTTGGCTTAAGCTTAATACCCGGCAGAAAGTCGCATCATGGGACGAACAAAAAATTAACTTGAGTTGCATGTTTGATATTTCAAGCAAAACATTGTAAAAGGCACGTTGTCGATTTTCAAAACATTGAGAAAAATCAATTTAAAGTTTGGGAAAAGTTTTTCAAATCCTAGTTTAATAGAACTGTGAAAATTTGAAGGATTATTCCCTTAAAAGAGGGAAAACTATTACGTATACATTGCCTAATGTTCAAATTTACCAACAAATGATTTTTATTCGAGAAAATTCATAAAAAGCAACATAGACCCTGCAATAAAATTTGTGTTGCACGCGATATGTGTTGGCCCTTTGCGTTTTAGTACCTTTGTAAACAGTGGCAGTTTCACTTTCCGTTTTGGCCCAAGGCCAAACACGATTCTGTTTTGTTTATGTTTATGCTTTTTTGTTCGGCCAGTGGCCAAAACAGAACTAACCAAAACAAACTTTACTTTCCTGTTTGGCCTTTTGCAACGAATTCAGTTTTTCGGTGTTTTAATTTGATTTTCGAAGTCTTTAAATGATTTTTGTGATTTTTTTTTTGCAAAAACTAACTTAATCCACCTATGTGGTTGATGCCTTCCTCACTTTTTGCCAAAAATGGGTATATGAGTGGTTTCATCATTTTTTTAGATCCAGAAAAAAAGAACACAATGTATAACTTATGTGGTCATAACTCGAGACAGGGTTGCCAGATCTTCAATGTTTTGGACTCATTGGAAAGGCCTTTTAATTACCTAACCAACGATGGGTCGGATGATGGATCCAGACATAGTTTACATACATTTAAGTGAGATCCGGCTTCAAAAAAGTACATAAATATCACTTAAGTGGTCATAACTCGAGCCAGGGTTGCCAGATCTTCAATGTTTTGTACTCATTGGAAAGGCATTTCAATTACCTTACCAATGATAAATCGGATGATGGATCCGGACATAGGGCCAAACATTCAATATTACGCCCTTTTGAAATGTAAGTCTTGATTTTAAATTTTTGAAAATATTTTTTTCGAAAAGATCGGAAAATTTCACGAATGTTTCATGTTTTATTATTGTAAATCGGACCTATAGTTGCTGAGATATCGACATTAGAAAATGGTGGGTTGTTTTGGTGAGACTTAGAAAACATCAATTTGCATGGCAATATCTCAGCAACTAAGGGTCGTATCAACAAAGTCTGAAAAAGCAAAATATAGAGAATTTTCTCAGTTTTTCAAAAATATTTTTTCAAAGGTGAGGAAACATGGGCACTATTTTGAAAAATTGAAAAACTGTGACTTTTTTCAAAAAAGTTACCTAAAAATGGTTATAACTTGAAAACGGTGCACTTTATCAAAAAATCACTAAAGTACTTTTTGATTGCAAATTCGATTTTACATCGAAAAATGCGACCAATATTTCGATTATTTGAAAAAAATCAGTATTGATTCAAAAAATCATAACTCGGTCAAAGATTTTTTGCCCATTCTGGAAATTTCTGAAAAGTTGGCATTTTATGTCCTCTAAAACACATCAAAAAATAAAAAAAAAATAAAAATAGTGTTTTTTTGCAAATCAAGTTTTAGTGACAAAAAGTTAAATTAAAAATCACCAATTTTTTTTTACCGTGTATCATTTTTTTCTTCAGTGTAGTCCATATCCATACCTACAACTTTGCCGAAGACACCAAATCGATCAAAAAATTCCTTCAAAAGATACAGATACGGTATTGTTTTGATTCACAGTCAACTATTGTGGATGTACCTGAGCATCGCAGAACGGGGTTTCTCTACTTTCCATTTCAGCTAACAGCTATCTTCTGTTTATTTTGTTTCACTGATTTTATAAAACGGCTTCGGTTTACTATCCTCCATTTTATTTCGATTTTACTCATTTGATTCTTGTCGTAGCTGACGTGAAAAGACGCCATTTTCTCAGGCTTTCCAAAACTTTCCAAACGCAGCGCGTACTTACAGTATGTAAAAAAAGTATTTACACCCCTTGGGCACTATGCACATTTTGTGATAAAACAGGTAAAAAATTTAAAGTTTGACAGGAACCTAGTACTACGTTTTGTTCAGAAACTCATGCCAAACATTTTGCTACAAAAAGCTCATGAAAAGATGATTTCTATAAAAAGTTATATAACAAATACTATTATGAAAATAAAAAAGGTGCAAAAAAAGTTTGTACACCTTTCGAAAAATTAACATAAATAATGTTATTTGTTGACAAATCGCCATAAATCCAGTCTCCCAACTCCAAATAGGCATCCTTGACTGATTAAAAAGATAATTTGGATTGAATATAAAGTTTACTAAATACTTAGTGTAAAAGTTTAAATAACTCTGGAAATTCTATATAAAACTTATCAAAACTTAATTTTGCAAACTTTTAATTCAAATAAATGTCAATATATTACCATAGAATTGCTAAATAAACATTTTGGAGTGGGCATAACACCGTTTTGGGGTATTTGTATCGATAGAATAGATTTTTCGTTGGAATTTCGTACCAACCCGGAATTACGTCGTCGGAAAATCCGCCGGCATCGAACTGGTCCACAATTCACAAGTCAACCTATGTGGCATCGGAAAGGGCATAAAATTTCCGATCTTTTGATACCCATACATCCAGGTTTTCTATAAAACCTACGTTTTTAAATACCTAGGTAAAAACGTTGTTATGGTTTCGTTTGAGCAACCTGCCAAAAATGTATGGAATTTCGTAATTTTTGTTCTCGTGGATCAAACTTACTTTTGCCCAGGTATTTAAAAACGTAGGTTTTAAAGAAAACCTAGATGTATGGGTATCAAAGATCGGAAATTTTATGCCCTTTCCGATTCTACATAGGTTGACTTGTGAATCGTGGACCGGTTCGGATGCCGGCGGATTTTCCGACGACGTAATTCCGGGTTGGTACGAAATTCCAACGAAAATCTATTCTAGCGATACAAATACCCCAAAACGGTGTTATACCCACTCCAAAATGTTTATTTAGCAATTCTATGGTAATATATTGACATTTATTTGAATTAAAAGTTTGCAAAATTAAATTTAGATAAGTTTTATATAGAATTTCCAGAGTTATATAAACTTTTATACTAAGTAGTTAGTAAACTTAATATTCAACCCAAATTATTTTTAATCAGTCAAGGATGCCTATTTGGAGTTGGGAGACTGGATTTATGGTGATTTGTCAACAAATAACATTATTTATGTTAATTTTTCGAAAGGTGTACAAACTTTTTTTGCACCTTTTTTTTCGTAATAGTATTTGTTATATAACTTTTTATAGAAATCATCTTTTCATGAGCTTTTTGTAGCAAAATGTTTGGCATGAGTTTCTGAACAAAACGTAGTACTAGGTTCCTGTCAAACTTTAAATTTTTTACATGTTTCATCACAAAATGTGCATAGTGCCCAAGGGGTGTAAATACTTTTTTTACATACTGTAGTTATCCAAAGCTCGCGAATAGACTGATCGTTCTCCAGAACTAAATTCTCACCGAAGCATCGCAGACCGACGACTTTGGAAATCTCATTCTCGTGTGTAGAGATTCTCTTTTCTCATTTCGTTGCTCTCAATGGTGTTGAGCCGAACCATCAGCAACGTTCGGCTTTGGCTACGCTCACCATCTTCACCACACCATTGGTGGTGTAGTGTGTGTGAACGATACGAAACACAGTCAATCATGAAATATTTTTATTAATATTTTCTACCAGGCTTATCTCCGACATTCACCCCCTCCTGTACTATTGTTGTTAAACATCATATAGAGCTTGATTTCCGAGCTCATTCTTGATTTAAGTTTTCGCAGTAAGACAAAATCCATTATCCTCTCGATCACCACTAAAAGCAAACAATATTTCTATGCACTGCACTTTATTTCATCTGCTAAGAAAATATTTCATTTCTCTCTCACTAGCTCGATTCTTGCTCTTTCAATTTTGCTGGTAATTCAATCCCATCTTAACGTCAAATCAAATCAAATCAAATCAAATCAAATCAAATCAAATCAAATCAAATCAAATCAAATCAAATCAAATCAAATCAAATCAAATCAAACCAAATCAAATCAAACCAAATCAAATCAAATCAAATCAAATCAAATCAAATCAAATCAAATCAAATCAAATCAAATCAAATCAAATCAAATCAAATCAAATCAAATCAAATCAAATCAAATCAAATCAAATCAAATCAAATCAAATCAAATCAAATCAAATCAAATCAAATCAAATCAAATCAAATCAAATCAAATCAAATCAAATCAAATCAAATCAAATCAAATCAAATCAAATCAAATCAAATCAAATCAAATCAAATCAAATCAAATCAAATCAAATCAAATCAAATCAAATCAAATCAAATCAAATCAAATCAAATCAAATCAAATCAAATCAAATCAAATCAAATCAAATCAAATCAAATCATCAAATCAAATCAAATCAAATCAAATCAAATCAAATCAAATCAAATCAAATCAAATCAAATCAAATCAAATCAAATCAAATCAAATCAAATCAAATCAAATCAAATCAAATCAAATCAAATCAAATCAAATCAAATCAAATCAAATCAAATCAAATCAAATCAAATCAAATCAAATCAAATCAAATCAAATCAAATCAAATCAAATCAAATCAAATCAAATCAAATCAAATCAAATCAAATCAAATCAAATCAAATCAAATCAAATCAAATCAAATCAAATCAAATCAAATCAAATCAAATCAAATCAAATCAAATCAAATCAAATCAAATCAAATCAAATCAAATCAAATCAAATCAAATCAAATCAAATCAAATCAAATCAAATCAAATCAAATCAAATCAAATCAAATCAAATCAAATCAAATCAAATCAAATCAAATCAAATCAAATCAAATCAAATCAAATCAAATCAAATCAAATCAAATCAAATCAAATCAAATCAAATCAAATCAAATCAAATCAAATCAAATCAAATCAAATCAAATCAAATCAAATCAAATCAAATCAAATCAAATCAAATCAAATCAAATCAAATCAAATCAAATCAAATCAAATCAAATCAAATCAAATCAAATCAAATCAAATCAAATCAAATCAAATCAAATCAAATCAAATCAAATCAAATCAAATCAAATCAAATCAAATCAAATCAAATCAAATCAAATCAAATCAAATCAAATCAAATCAAATCAAATCAAATCAAATCAAATCAAATCAAATCAAATCAAATCAAATCAAATCAAATCAAATCAATCAAATCAAATCAAATCAAATCAAATCAAATCAAATCAAATCAAATCAAATCAAATCAAATCAAATCAAATCAAATCAAATCAAATCAAATCAAATCAAATCAAATCAAATCAAATCAAATCAAATCAAATCAAATCAAATCAAATCAAATCAAATCAAATCAAATCAAATCAAATCAAATCAAATCAAATCAAATCAAATCAAATCAAATCAAATCAAATCAAATCAAATCAAATCAAATCAAATCAAATCAAATCAAATCAAATCAAATCAAATCAAATCAAATCAAATCAAATCAAATCAAATCAAATCAAATCAAATCAAATCAAATCAAATCAAATCAAATCAAATCAAATCAAATCAAATCAAATCAAATCAAATCAAATCAAATCAAATCAAATCAAATCAAATCAAATCAAATCAAATCAAATCAAATCAAATCAAATCAAATCAAATCAAATCAAATCAAATCAAATCAAATCAAATCAAATCAAATCAAATCAAATCAAATCAAATCAAATCAAATCAAATCAAATCAAATCAAATCAAATCAAATCAAATCAAATCAAATCAAATCAAATCAAATCAAATCAAATCAAATCAAATCAAATCAAATCAAATCAAATCAAATCAAATCAAATCAAATCAAATCAAATCAAATCAAATCAAATCAAATCAAATCAAATCAAATCAAATCAAATCAAATCAAATCAAATCAAATCAAATCAAATCAAATCAAATCAAATCAAATCAAATCAAATCAAATCAAATCAAATCAAATCAAATCAAATCAAATCAAATCAAATCAAATCAAATCAAATCAAATCAAATCAAATCAAATCAAATCAAATCAAATCAAATCAAATCAAATCAAATCAAATCAAATCAAATCAAATCAAATCAAATCAAATCAAATCAAATCAAATCAAATCAAATCAAATCAAATCAAATCAAATCAAATCAAATCAAATCAAATCAAATCAAATCAAATCAAATCAAATCAAATCAAATCAAATCAAATCAAATCAAATCAAATCAAATCAAATCAAATCAAATCAAATCAAATCAAATCAAATCAAATCAAATCAAATCAAATCAAATCAAATCAAATCAAATCAAATCAAATCAAATCAAATCAAATCAAATCAAATCAAATCAAATCAAATCAAATCAAATCAAATCAAATCAAATCAAATCAAATCAAATCAAATCAAATCAAATCAAATCAAATCAAATCAAATCAAATCAAATCAAATCAAATCAAATCAAATCAAATCAAATCAGCTTAGCACATTTCTCAACAGTAAGCAACGCTCGACTCTCAAATTTCCAAACTCGCAACTTGTAAAACAGCGCAAAGCGGTTCTTTTCTTTTTTTAGTCAACGAGCAACGCTCATCACGACTTTGCGCATTTGCTATCAGCAAGCAACGCTCTTCTCAAGGCTCGACGCATTTGTTAGCAACGTCTCACATACTGCATTCCCCGTGTCTATTCTCACAATTCTTTTCTTCGTCTAAAAAAAAATCCAACTTATCTGACAACAAGGAACACTCGTCTAAAGGTTCTGTTACTTTCGATCACAAGGCTCCCCATACGTCTTACCAATGAGCAACACTCGTCAAACAGACTTTTCCATTTTTGTCAACGAGCCAAGCTTGTCACATGGCTCACCATACTTCTTACCTTCGAGCAACGCTCGTCTGTTCCAACTTACGCTCTTCTTAAGACTCCAACTTATCGAACAACGCGTAACGCTTGTTACGCTCTTCTACGATCCTACACATTTAAAGTCAACGAACATCGCTCATCTCACTGCTCTGCGGCATTGAAAACGCTCGTTGCATGGTCATTCGTGTTCTAGCTAGCGACCACGAACAATGCCTATCTCCTAACCATCTATCTTACCGACCAACGAGAAACGTTTAATTCCAATGAATTTTTTGAATCAGTGAACAACGAGTAACGCTCGTCTTACAAGTTTTCTTTCTCTCATGAATAACGAGCAGCGCTCTTATTATATCCAGCGCCTGGCCAACTAGAAACGCTTGTCCCATGATCCTGACCAACGAAGAGAATCCGTCTTAAAACATTCACAACATTCGGTGACAACAAGCAACACATGGTCAATGAGCAACCAACGTCCTACAAACATTCATCTTCGTGACCGACGAGCTACATCTGTCCCACGGATCTTACCATTTATTACCAACGAGCAACGTTCGTCTAACAAACATCTATCTTAGTAAACAACAAGTTATGCTTGTCCCGTCTTGCATCCTCGTTAACAACGAGCAACGTTCAACCACCCTCTTGGCCAATGAGAAACGCTCGTTCTACGACCTTCGCGTTATTAACCAACAAACTGCGGCCTCATCATAAACATTTATCCTTATGGACAACGAGCAACGCTCGTCTCACAATCCTTGTGGCTAATGAGCAACCATCTCACAAGCATTCATCATCTTGGCTTATGACTTATTTGTTGTTGCTCTCCTTTACAATCTTCATATCTTTGTTTCCGTCTCTCTACGTCTCTATCTCACTCTGTCTTCTTATCTCTGTCTCCGTCTCTCTATGTCTCTCTCTCACGCTTTTTTCTGTAACCGTATCTTCCTGTCTCCTTCTCTCTATCATCATCTCTTTGTTTCCGTCTCTCTATGTCTATGTCACTCTCTGTTGCCAAATCTCCGTTTCCGTCTTTATTTGTCATTGTCTCTTTCTATCACCTTATTCTCTGTCACCGTCTCTGTTTGTTTTTGCTCTATCTGTATTTGTGTCACTTTGTATCCGTCTTTATCTCTCTCTCTCTCTCTCTCCGCTTCTCTATGTCTTCGTCACTCTTAAACAAATTCGCATCTTGCTTCTCATTAAAACAGTTCGTCTCAAGCTTCTATAAGTGAGTGTCAACTCAAACAATCATCCACTGACCAACGAGCGCAAATTCTCGTCTCATTACTCATCTTAACAGCTCGTCTCATGCTTCTATGTGTCTTTGTCGCACCAACACAGCATGTCCAACGTAATCTTTCACTAGTGGCCAACGAGAACAAATTCTCGTCTCACTTCTCATCATCACAGCTCGTCTCATGCTTCTATGTGTCTTTGTCACACCAACACAGCATGTCCAACGTAATCTTTCACTCGTGGCCAACGAGAACAAATTCTCGTCTCACTTCTCATCATCACAGCTCGTCTCATGCTTCTATGTGTCTTTGTCACACCAACACATAGCATGTCCAACGCAATCTTTGACTTGTGGCCAACGAGAAAAAAAATCTCGTCTCACAACTCATCACAACAGCTCTTCTCATGCTTTTATGTGTGCGGATGAAAAGCATGCTTTGCCACACCATCCCACCACAGGTCCAACAAATTTTGTTTGCAATTCCTTCTTTTTTTGCGAACAACGAGGAAATAATTTCTCGTCTCACAACTGCCACCGCTCTAAATTTCTCCCCAGTCACATGAAAACCATAGTGACACCAGAAATATTTAATTTCTTAGGCCACCAGCATTAAACTCACCACTTAGTTCGAACTCCTCCTTCTGCGCCATTGTCGTAGCTGACGTGAAAAGACGCCATTTTCTCAGGCTTTCCAAAACTTTCCAAACGCAGCGCGTACTTAGTTATCAAAGCTCGCGAATAGACTGATCGTTCTCCAGAACTAAATTCTCACCGAAGCATCGCAGACCGACGACTTTGGAAATCTCATTCTCGTGTGTAGAGATTCTCTTTTCTCATTTCGTTGCTCTCAATGGTGTTGAGCCGAACCATCAGCAACGTTCGGCTTTGGCTACGCTCACCATCTTCACCACACCATTGGTGGTGTAGTGTGTGTGAACGATACGAAACACAGTCAATCATGAAATATTTTTATTAATATTTTCTACCAGGCTTATCTCTGACAATTCTCTTATTTCTCAACGCTTTTCCACTCTATTTACTAATTGATGCTGCTGTAACAAACTGTCTGTTTTCCCTTAATGTAAGGTATGCACTTCGGAAGAAACCGGCCATGAAAAATTCCAAATGGGCAGCAGCGGTAGCGAAAGCAAGCCAGAGAGGGTGAAGAAAAGCCCCAAGAAAACGTTTCCTCTCTTTTGTCCTGCCGTTCGTAAAGCTGTTTCTAGACCCCCTTTCTTTCGAAAAGCATACCGGCCCTAATTTGGCAGCGATGTCAATTTTGTTTATTTATCTATTTGAATAATTTTTCATCTGCTCTATAAATTGCACTTAATACAATCTAAGCTTGTTTGTTGCCTCTTTTTATTAACTATTGTTAATTTCTTTATCTACTTCATTAATTACCATCTTTCTTTTACTATTGATTCTTCTTATAGTATATTTCTTTCACTGTCCATTGTTTTCAATCTTCACCCTTTTCTTTAAAACAAGTGAGGTTCGAGCCCTTACTCCATTTTTGGAATGATCAAAGAATTAACACAAATATTACTATTGTACTTTTCCTATATTTTTTTTTATTAAAATGCTTAGAACCAAAAATTGTAACAAAACACCGCGACAAAAGAAATAGCAACATATAAACACGACTCAACACTAGGAAAGATTTCAGGAGAAAACAAAACACAGTAAATAACAATTATTATTTAAATTCAAACTACAATAAAACAGTTTTTGCATTAATGAAAATTGATAGGCACACTATAAATGGTTAGGCGCTTATACTTACATCAAACCCTACGTAATGTACCACCCCCGGCCGAGTTGAAATGCGTAACCGGAAAAGAAGGTGTGCATGCCTGGCACGAACACTCAAAGCGTGTTCTAGCGTGTTGCTCGTACTGACTCAGAGCAAGGGTGAGATGTAGGTGTAAGGGCCGTGCGTGTTCGTCGGGAACCTAGTGCATAAGATCGGTCAAGGCCCGTTCTTACACTGAAAATTGCGAATTGCGAATTCACTGCTCTGAAGTTTTTTTTGTTTTTTTTTTCGGTCACCCCTCAGGTCCAGTTACAGAAGGTGGTTACTAGAAAGCACAAAATTTGAATCGATCGACCCGCCATTTTTTCATTTTTTTTTTAATTTTGTTTGTTTGTGCAAGTGCGGTGCCCGCGTTCCGACCGGCGTGCCGAATAAAATCGTGAAAAAACGTGGTTTTCCGGCACATCGCGGCGTGTTGTTTTCGTCGATCTACTCCGGAACCTGCCGCGAATCGGCGACCTATGAAGTCCGCACCTGACGACCGCGATATCGTCGAATTTTTGTGAAACTTTTGTTCGACCTCACGGTTCAGTTCGGGCCAAACAATAAAGTGCTCCCCGCGTGGCCAGTACACATCGTCGTCATCGTCATCGTCCGTCCACACACAATAGTGTGTAGTTGTGTCGTCGTAGTCATCGAAGATCTGTGTGCTGGGCTACCTACTTGGAAGAGTGGATGATAATTCGAAGAGTGCACAGTGGTTTTGGGCGTATGTACTCCACGTTAGGGACGGCCCAAAACAATTGGGGTTTCGACTCCTTCTACCCGTGAGCGGCTGTTCCCAGGTTAGGGGCGGCTGACTAACAGTCCCAGTGCCAGGGTGGGACTCTAAACAGGGGGGGGGGGGCGTATGTACTCCACGTTAGGGGCGGCCCAAAACAATTGGGGTTTCGACTCCTTCTACCCGTGAGCGGCTGTTCCCAGGTTAGGGGCGGCTGACTAACAGTCCCAGGTTAGGGGCGGCTGACTAACAGTCCCAGTGCCAGGGTGGGACTCTAAACAGTCCTGGTACGACGGTCCTCCGGCGGAAACTCGGGACGTGGAACTGCAGGTCTCTCAACTTCGATGGGAGCGACCGCATTCTTTCCAACGAATTGCGGGTCCGCGGTCTCGAAGTCGTGACCCTGCAGGAGGTGTTCTGGGAGGGGAAGGACCACCAGGAGTACGGTGACTACACTATTTATTGGAGCGGCGGCAATACACGCGAGCTGGGGACAGCTTTTATAGTGCTGGGCGAAATGGCGAAGCGCGTGATTGGTTGGTGGCCAGTCAACGACAGAATGTGCCGGTTGAGAATCAAGGGCCGATTCTTCAACCTGAGCATCATCAACGTGCACAGCCCGCACATGGGAAGCGACGCCGATGACAAGGACGCTTTCTACGAGCTTCTTGACCGCGAGTACAGGAAGTGTCCAAAACACGACGTCAAGATTGTCATCGGCGACTTGAACGCTCAAGTTGGCCAGGAGGAGGAGTTTAGACCGGTTATTGGGAGGTTCAGCGCCCACCAGCAGACGAACGAGAACGGCCTACGACTCATCGATTTCGCTACCTCCCGAAACATGGCCATTCGTAGTACCTTCTTCCAGCACACCCCCCTATACAAGTACACCTGGATATCACCAAATGACACGGAGACGCAAATCGACCATGTTCTCATCGATGGTCGGCACTTCTCGGACATAATCGACGTCAGAACCGGCGCGGACATCGACTCGGACCACTACCTGGTGGTGGCAAAGCTGCGCCAACGCCTGTTCGAGGTCAACAAGATCCGGTACCGTCGCCCGCAGCGGTATAACCTGGAGCGACTCAAGGACCATGAAGTCGCTGAACTCATCAAGATGGGCCCGGACAAGCTGGCGGCCTGTCTACATCGGCTGATAGTCAAGGTCTGGGACACAGAACAGCTACCGGAGGAGTGGAAAGAGGGAGTAATATGCCCGATCTACAAGAAGGGGGACAAGTTGGAATGTGAGAACTATCGAGCCATCACTATTCTCAACGCGGCCTACAAAGTGCTGTCTCAGATCATTTTCTGTCGTCTGTCGGAGCGAGCAAAGGATTTCGTAGGGACATACCAAGCCTGTTTTGTGGAGGGGAAATCGACGACGGACCAAATCTTTTTGCTGCGCCAAATCCTCCAAAAATGTCGCGAGTACCAGATCCCGACCACAGAGTAATCCAGAGAGCACACTCCAAGGAAAAGTCATTAAAATTGTTGGCTCCGTTACTTTATACCCTTTGGAATCATAGCGGCTCAAGGCGTTATGTTTTCAGCGTTACGGATCTGGTGAAGAAAAATTTTCATCAAAGTAAACTAAGGTTTTTTGCAAAGATTTGTTTGTTTTGACAACTGAGTCAGAACAAGAAAATCTTGATCTTTGACTAGAGTGTTCCCCAGAACCGTCGACTCAAAAATTGCAGTGAAGCAAAAGTATGCTGTTGGGGTGAAACCCGAAGTTCGGATTGGCCACGTTCGTACTGTGACATCAGTGGAAGCCAGAGAATTCATGTCCAGCTTTTATCAGTCGTTGCCTTCAAATTTGGGCAGTGGTATTAGATCTCAGGAAAATGATTGGGCCGACGAATCATACCAAAAGTTTAAATAACTTATTGTTTGCTTCAAACATAAATACCTATTTTGTGATTGTATTTTCTTTGAAAAAAGTAATTTTTTGTGAATCATAACTGAATTTTTTTTTTTCAATCTGTATTCTTTGAGAGGTTCCCAGGTTTTTCCAGATGTGAATCTTCAGGAAAAATAAAAATGATAAATGGTCCTTTCATTGAATGGCGGCCGCAGCTCGGTTTCTGATTTTGGAAGTGATGGTGTCTCGGGTGGTGTTATCGTTGATGGATTCAATAATTTCTTATCGAAGCTGAGTGCCAACACCGGAGAACACAGACAGACAAACAGGATCAGCTCGACACTGGGCTCAGGTCATGTAAAAGCTACACTTACACTTGTCCGAGCTGGCCACCCGGCACTTATTCTCTCACTTATTCGGCGGGTAGTAATCTGCTCGATATGGAACATCCAGACACTTTTCCTTGGCACAGCATTACATGCAACAGTACGAGGTAAACATGGTAACCAGAAAACAAAACGATATTTGTTGATTTTGGGAAATTGAAAATTTATGACAAATAGACGTCATCAAGTAGCTGTGAAAAAGTAACGCTTTGAACGTCAGTTTGCCTACTATAAGCAAAAATTTGCTGAAGGGGCGATGTACCACGATGTACCGCCTAACGCAACCATAAATTAAATGCCAGTGCTTTCTCTGGGTTACTCTGTGTCCCGACGCACCACCTGTTCATCGATTTCAAAGCCGCGTACGACTGGGTCGATCGCGAAGAGCTATGGAAGATCATGTACGAGAACGGCTTTCCCGGGAAGCTGATCAGACTGGTGAAATCGACGATGGACGGGGCACGGTGCAGCGTGAAGATTTCGGGAGCGATGTCCGACCCGATCGAATCGCGCAAGGGACTGCGACAAGGCGACGGTATCTCCGGCCTCTGTTTCAACTTTGGGCTTGAAGGTGTGGTGAGGAGGGCGGGCTTCAACATGTGGGGCACGATCATCAACCGGTTTAGCCAGTTCATCTGCTATGCCGACAACATGGACATTGTCGGCAGAACGTTCGAGGATGTGGCCACCCTAGTAACATTTTTAAACTTACAGGTTTTATCATGGTTCTGAAGACCCTCATACGGCCTAAAAAGGCTTTTATGGCCTACTTAAAGCCTAAAATGCTACTAGGGCAGGCGGTACACTGAATTGAAGCGGGAAGCGGATAAGGTTGGATTGAAGGTGAATGTTGCGAAGACGAAGTATCTGCTGGCAGGAGGAACCGATTCCCTTAGGACTCGCCTATTACCGAGCGTGACGATCGACGGCGACGAGTTCAAGGTTGTGGAGGAGTTTGTGTACCTCGGATTGTTGGTTACGTCGGACAACAACTGCAGCAGAGAAATTCGGAGGCACATCATCACCGGTAGTCGCGCCTACTACGGACTCCACAAGACCTTACGGTCTGGTCACCTTTCCCGGCGTACAAAGTGTACCATGTACGAAACGCTGATAAGACCCGTCGTCCTCTACGGGCACGAGACGTGGACGATGCTCGAGGAGGACCTGCAAGCGCTTGAAGTTTTCGAGCGACGAGTGCTTAGGACGATCTTTGGCGGCGTGCGTGAGAACACTGTATGGAGGAGAAGGATGAACCACGAGCTGGCGCAACTCTACGACAAGCCAAGTATTCGGAAGGTCGCCAAGGCTGGCCGAATCCGGTGGGCCGGACACGTCGCCAGAATGCCGGACGCGCTGGATGCGCGCCAATCGAACCAGACAATCAATCCGGTGAAGTTGATGTTCAATTCGGAGCCGGTTGGAACGCGGCGGAGGGGGGCGCAACGTGCAAGGTGGTTGAACCAGGTGGAGGAAGATCTGGAAAGTGTGAGAGTTTCGCAGCGGAATTGGAGAGTAGCAGCCCAGGACCGAGTCCAGTGGCAGCGCATCTGGAGACCGCTCATGATCCGGAGGTTGTACGAGCAGTAAAAGTAAAGTAAAGTAAGTTGTTTCGATTTAACTTTGACGTTTCGCCAAACTCTAATCGACGTCGACATACAGCTGAATGTCGACTGTCGGAGTTGAGATGAGATGTACCTTTGCAAGGTGATTAAAGATACCAGGTGTGTTCGATGCTTGGCATGCATGCATGTATGCATGGTGTCTTTGTATAAGCACAAAAGTAATATTTTGAACGGAAATTTTAAGAAATATCATTTTTAAATATTTCTGGTGATTTTTTCATATTTTTTCTTAAGTGCATTTATTACGAACGAGAATGCAACGTTGGGCGGTAGACGTGTTATGTTTGATTTTTGCCTTCCTCACCTTACTGAGGAAAGGCTATAAAATCACTCGAAAAATGAACTTCTTAATTTGACCTCGTAGACCCACCTTCACGTATACCTATCGACTCAGAATCAAATTCTGAGCAAATGTCTGTGTGTGTGTGTGTGTGTAGGGATGTGGGTCTGTGCACCAAAAATATGCACTCGATTATCTCAGCACTGGCTTAACCGATTTGGACCGTTTTGGTCTCATTCGATTCGTCTTGGGGTCCCATAAGTCCCTATTGAAAATTATGAAGTTTAGTAAAGTACTTCAAAAGTTATGCTAAAAAAACGATTTTTGCGTATGTCCGGAAGATTGTAAAAAGGGTGGTTTTTGTAAGAAACCCTGTTATGTTATACATTTTCAGAAAGGTATTAAAAAGATCTTTCCAATGAGCCTAAAACATCAAGGATCTGACAATCCTATCAAAAGTTATTAGCACTTAAGTGTTATTTATACACTTTTTGGAGGCCGGATCTCAGATATTTCAGTAAAAATGATGTCCGTTATTGGCTTAAGTGTTATTTATACACTTTTTAGAGGTTTGATTTCAGATATTGTGATAAAAATATTGTCTGAATCTTCCATGCGAACTATCGTTGGATAGGTTTTTTTTTTATCAGACCTTGCCGATGAGCCAGAAATATTGATGGTCTGCGAACCATATCAAAAGAAATGAGTAATAAAGTTGATTTGTTAAACATGTTAAGGGGGAATGTTGCTATTTTTACTGAATGTATTAACTTTATGAATATGAGGAAGGCACCAACCACCTAAAGGTGGATTAAGTAACGTTTTTTTTTCTGATGTGACTTTTTGGTCTTGTAATATATTTTTGGAGCACTGAAAATCCATCCACTCGGAATTCGAACTGACGACCTTTAAGTTGTGAGTCTAACTGCCGACCATCGACTCTACCCTCAAAAGTAAAAACTTCTACATTTATGATTCAAACAAAACGCTGAATTTTATATTTAGAAATGCTACAAGGGGATGGAGAGGAAAATAAAACTCTTCGAAAAAAATCAAGCAAAACAATTTGATTGCGCTAATGTGGATTTCCCATTCCCATATTGTTTTGGTCACCGAGAACTGATGTTAATTTAATCTAATCGGTCTTTATCGGTGAAATCTGACGCAAATTTTAGAAGAAAGATAATGAAATTTTAGGTGGATAGGTCGACTAGGAGTCATAGAAGAAGATATAAAGGACGGAAACTAAGTCAGCGAAGGGCCATTTGAGGAAGTATGTGTGTGTGATCAAGTCTTTTAGCCTTCTAATTTGGCTCTGTACAAGTACTGAGCGAAACACACAGTAAATGTACAGAGAAAACTTATTCCTGCAGCGTCATCCATATGACTCCCGGACGGCCAAAAGAAATGATCGCACACCGCCTATACATACAACCGGCACGTTACTTTGGTTCTACCGATGACATTTATTGCGTTCGGATATTTCTGGGATGTGTCTTGAGCCTTGCTCTGGTAGCTTGGTATTCAAGACAAAGCCGTACTGCATTACCCTTGCGCTCCATAAATAGAACAGTTCTAATTTACTTTTCTTTTATCCGAAAACTTTTTATTCCCATATTGTTTTGGTCACCGAGAACTGATGTTAATTTAATCTAATCGGTCTTTATCGGTGAAATCTGACGCAAATTTTAGAAGAAAGATAATGAAATTTTAGGTGGATAGGTCGACTAAGAGTCATAGAAGAAGATATAAAGGACGGAAACTAAGTCAGCGAAGGGCCATTTGAGGAAGTATGTGTGTGTGATCAAGTCTTTTAGCCTTCTAATTTGGCTCTGTACAAGTACTGAGCGAAACACACAGTAAATGTACAGAAAACTTATTCCTGCAGCGTCATCCATATGACTCCCGGACGGCCAAAAGAAATGATCGCACACCGCCTATACATACAACCGGCACGTTACTTTGGTTCTACCGATGACATTTATTGCGTTCGGATATTTCTGGGATGTGTCTTGAGCCTTGCTCTGGTAGCTTGGTATTCAAGACAAAGCCGTACTGCATTACCCGTATAGGCGGTGTGCGATCATTTCTTTTGGCCGTCCGGGAGTCATATGGATGACGCTGCAGGAATAAGTTGTCTCTGTACATTTACTGTGTGTTTCGCTCAGTACTTGTACAGAGCCAAATTAAAAGGCTAAAAGACTTGATCACACACACATACTTCCTCAAATGGCCCTTCGCTGACTTAGTTTCCGTCCTTTATATCTTCTTCTATGACTCCTAGTCGACCTATCCACCTAAAATTTCATTATCTTTCTTCTAAAATTTGCGTCAGATTTCACCGATAAAGACCGATTAGATTAAATTAACATAATGTGGATTTGTAAACAAGCCGTTTAACCCGTTTAACCTGCTCTTGTTAAATGTAGACATTCATCACTGATGTGAGCAGGATAGATTTCTTTTTTACACCCACATTGGCCTATTTGCATTGTTTTGGTTGAAATGTGACTGCGTTTTAACCCAGTCAAATCAATCCGAATTCTGAAACGGAATCTAATTAGAATCTAATACAAATTCCGTTTCAAACGCAACAACCGGTTCGAACACGGAACCGGTTGTTGCGTTTGAAACGGAATTTGTATTAGATTCTAATTAGATTCCGTTTCAGAATTCGGATTGAGTTAACTGGGAAACTTTGACACCATTACGGTAATCAAACAGAGCCAAATTAAAAGGCTAAAAGACTTGATCACACACACATACTTCCTCAAATGGCCCTTCGCTGACTTAGTTTCCGTCCTTTATATCTTCTTCTATGACTCCTAGTCGACCTATCCACCTAAAATTTCATTATCTTTCTTCTAAAATTTGCGTCAGATTTCACCGATAAAGACCGATTAGATTAAATTAACATAATGTGGATTTGTAAACAAGCCGTTTAACCCGTTTAACCTGCTCTTGTTAAATGTAGACATTCATCACTGATGTGAGCAGGATAGATTTCTTTTTTACACCCACATTGGCCTATTTGCATTGTTTTGGTTGAAATGTGACGGCGTTTTAAACTTTGACACCATTACGGTAATCAAACTTACGATCTCTAGTACGCCGACCAGTCAGAATTCCCAGTGAGCCTTTATTTTACACTTTGAAGGAAATCTGATTTTGCCGAGCCGAAAAGAATCGAATTCTCCACCAGGGATGCCACATGATTTTTAAAAATGTCTGTGAAAAAGTCTGTGTATGTCTGTGTCTTTGTCTAAAATTCAAATAAATCAATTTACAGTCATAGAAATCTATCAAAAATTGTGTTTTTAAGCATTTGAAGACTAACGAAATAAGTTTCGATTGATATTTTAACAAAATAACAATTTAATGAAGTTTTAAAAGTCTGTGTACCTCAAAAATGTCTGACACGAGCTCAAATGTCTGTGAAACACAGACAAATCTGTGTATCTGGCATCCCTGTTCTCCACATCCTTACGACCAATTAAGCTTTGTGAGTGGTGCCAAAGTAAAAGAAAAAACGATACTTAATCCACCTTTAGGTGGTTGGTGCCTTCCTCACATTCATAAAGTCAATACATTCAGTAAAAATAGCAACATTCCCTTAACATGTTTAACAAATCAATTTTATTACTGATTTCTTTCGATAGGGTTCGCATACCTTCAATTTTCTGGCTCAACGGCAAGGTCTGATAAAAAAAACCTATCCAACGAAAATTCACATGGAAGATTCAGACAATATTTTCATCACAATATCTCAGATCCGGCCTCCAGAAAGTATATAAATAACACTTAAGTGCCAATAACTTATGACAGGGTTGTCAGATCTTTGATGTTTTAGGCTTATTTGAAAGGTCTTTTGAATACCTTTCTGAAAATGTATAACATGATAGGGTTTCTTGCAAAAACCACTCTTTTTACAATCTTCCGGACATACGCCAAAATCGTTTTTTTAGCATAACTTTTGAAGTACTTAACTAAACTTGCTGATTTTAAATAGAGACCTATGGGACCCCAAGACGGATCGAATGATACTAATACGGTCAAAATCCATTCATCCAGTCCGGAGATAATCGAGTGACAATTTTTTTGTCCACCCACCTACACACATCCACACAGACATTTGCTCAGAACATGATTCTGAGTCGTTAGGTATACGTGAAGGTGGGTCTACGAGGTCAAATTAAGAAGTTAATTTTTCGAGTGATTTTATAGCCTTTCCTCAGTAAGGTGAGGAAGGCCAAACAATTTCGAAAAAATCGAAACTGTTTACTCTGTATTTTTTTTTTGGTAAAGGCTTTAGCATTGATTACCAAAACTCTACGAATAGTATTTGCTATCATAAATCTATTTTTTGCTAAACAAAAAAAATAAAAGAATGGAGAAGCGTTGATTTCTCTTTCTTTTTTGCGTAACATATTTTGAACAGCATCTTATAAGTAGTAGACTGATTAGGCCAAACGTTCCTCCAATCCCAAGCCCTAAAAACAATTTCTTCATTATTCAACCCCAAAAGAGCATTAATAGTCGTTTATCCACTTTTGGATAATATGGAGTTTAGACTTAATAATATTCTTGGTATGCTAACTTTACCGCGTAAACTCCCATATTTTAACCGCTTCAGAGTTGAGGGCCAAACGAATTATTCCAAACAGTGATTGCTTTCAATTAAAATTCAATTTACCCTGTGCGAAATCTGTTGCTCCTGCTAAAATATTCATAAAAAATACTGAGAAGCAGTTGGTAAAGGTCAAAAGGTCAGTGCTAACTTACCAATTGCAGAATATTAGTGGGAAATGAAACGTTTCAAGGCCTCGCTGGTTTGCCAAGTTTCTGCAATGAAAAATCGTTCCGTCCCGGAGAAAATCTATATCCGGCCAGACCATCCATGGAAAGATCACGCAAACGGCCGCGACAATCCAAACTCACGGCCACAGTGGCGCACACCAGGCACTTCCGCAAGCCGGCTTCAGATGACCAGAATGGATCGGGCAGAGTTGACGCTGCAATTTGAGGAGCCGGAATTCGCCAAGGCTTGTCGCCCCTTTCAAAATAGACATCAGCAGTGGCCGGTAGAGAATATTGCTTCAGCTTTTTTCGTTCTGTGATAAGTGGTAGTGTTAGTAAAACAAAATATTGTTTGTTGTTTACATTATCTGAATTCTGAATCCACAATCACACATCATTTGCAAGCACAACAAATTACCCGGCAGCTGGTGTCACTAAACAATACAAAAATTTCACTTAAATATAATCTCGAAACATCCGCTCCTCACCCGCAACTCGATAATAATAATGATCTGTCATTGACAACAACAAGCATAATTGTTAAGATGAAATTTACGTGCCGCAATTAGATTTATTTTACATTGTTTCCAAATTTACATGTTCTTCATACTTTCAAATTCGAGTGTCGTCAACAAAATAATGCCCATTTACATTTAAGATTTAAGGGTTACGTGCAATTTCAGTTTACATGAATACTAAGGTGGTCCAAATCCGGACTTTTTGGGGCTACCCCCTGAAATCAAAGATTGACCCATCACTAGGCTAAATTCCAAATTTGAGCTCATTCTGACCCGGGTTCCCGGGCGGAAAGTGAGTTGGTGGATATAACTTCGAACTATCTTGGCTTGTTTATTCGCATCTTGCAGTAAACTCCTCGAGTTATGACGACTTTTGAAACCGACTGCGTATCATGGAAAGTATATTCCATGATCATACTGCATTATCTACAGTTGATATTGAGGTGTTAGTGGTAGTTTTTTTGGACTTAGCAAAAATATCGAAAATTTTATTTTTTCCAAAATTTTACCCGAACATCATGAAATGATTATTTTGACTTTATTTCAAATTTATGCTGGACTTAGAAAAATTAGCAGTCACTGACATAATTTTCAATTTCCGACACATAGAATAATTTTCATGAGCTGATATTTTACTGGACTTTGAAATTTTTGCGTATATTTTTGAATTCTTTACTTTTTACAGAAAAAGCATTTTTTTGGGACTAAACAAATTTTCGAGAGTATGGAAACATGATAAATTATTTTGATGTTTATTTTTGCTGTGAACCAAAATTTCGGAAAAATCGTCGAAATTACAGGAAATGTTCGTCCGATTTTTACAAAAACATCAGTTTGATCCTAAAATAATGTCCCTAACAAAACGTCTTCATTGAAATTTTGAAATACGAAAGTTGGTTTTTAATAATTATTGATATACAGCAATTCCATTTGAAAAGAGCCTAAACCAAAAAAAAAGTTCTCCGATCGGGCTCAAATTTTTTCTGGGGGTTCCTTGGCCAAAATAATTAGACTCGTATTTTTTTGTTTGGCCATTAGGGTGACCTACATCATGCTAGGGTGGTTCGAAAAATGTCAATTTTCGTCATTTTTCGCAAAAAACACTTTTTTCGAAAAATCATATCTCCGCGCCATTTCATCCGATTTTAGCTGTCTTAGACGCAAAAGAAAGGTGATGAGCTTGGCTATTTGAAAAAAATAGTAAGAAGTTCCAAAAATCTAGCTTAACTATTGAAAAAGTCGTATGAAAACTTAAAATGGCTTTTTGACCGTGTCTGGACCAAAGAGTTTATGTCTGAAAATATTTTTATCGGATTCCTCGGAAAATTTCACATAAAATGTCAAAAAATTGGCGATGTCGAACCGTACGTTTACAAGATATGATTTTTTGAAAATAAAAACTGAGTTTTTCGACGCGCTACGCGCAAAAACAGGAAAATGACGAAATCGGCAAAATATCAACTTTTTTGACTAAAACTGCGATAACTTAAAATTTCAGCGATGACCTATACATGTCTGGGTATCAAAATTTTCGTAATTGAAAGACGCAACAGCTAAAATCGGATGAAATGGCGCGGAGATATGATTTTTCGAAAAAAGTGGTTTTTGCGAAAAATGACGAAAATTGCCATTTTTCGAACCACCCTAGCACGATGTAGGTCACCCTAATGGCCAAACAAAAAAATACGGGTCTAATTATTTTGGCCTAGGAACCCTCAGAAAAATTTTGAGCCCGATCGGAGAACTTTTTTTTCGGTTTAGGCTCTTTTCAAATGGAATTGCTGTATACCAATACCCCCTACAAAAATCGTTCCGGCACTTAGAAAATTTACGGGATCCGTATCACGACAAGATTTTGTTAGAATTTATTTGATTTTCAGGACTTTGCGGAATTTTTGCTCTCAGCCAGTTGAATATTTTTCAACATTTTGAAAAATTATTTTGATAAGAAACATTACCAGGCTTATTGACATTTTACTGTGGATTTTTGGAATTATGCAATTTTAGGAATATTTTCATAAACTTTTATTTTTAATTAAAAAAAATATAATATAGAGACTTTGGATTTTTCGTGATTTGGAAAATTATTGTGACATTTTGGCAATTCAACGCTTTCTCCACAATTTTTTAATGAGTTTTTAAAGAAAAATATTTTTTCAACTTTGAAAAATCTTGTTTTGATGTAAGTGCGTATATTCCTGCAATATTACTCATATTTGTGAAGAGGAAGAAGGGGAGGGGGGTCTGAATTGTGGCGGGGTGCATTAAAAACCAATAAAGTTATTTTTGGGATCAAAATCTACTTTATGAACTTGATATGATTTTTGGAAGATTTCAGTTGTTTGCTACTATAAACTCAACTTGATGTGGCATTGTTGGTCAAATAAACTCAACAAGATTTTTCGCAGATACGTCTCGAACAATTTATGTTCGTGGCCATGTTCGGTTATCTCTTAACCATACCCTGGGGTGAACTTGACTTGTTCGTGTTTTTACGAACATGGGTAGATTTTTCCAAGATGTGTTGTGGCCTGAACCACAACACCCCCTTTTCCCATATTTACCATCTCTGTTTGGCGATATAAGACAATAATACTTATGTACGTCAACAGGTAAACGCAATGACTAAATCTAGGAGGTAAAATGAAGTTAAGTGGATAGGTAGTCAATTATGATACTAGGGAGGTAGTTGATCTACCGACATGGAAATACTTAATAAAGGTGAGCTCGTCCTTGGACGAGCAGAGTTGAAGTACAACGGAACAAGTGTACATTGTTTTATATTAAAGAAAGTCCGCGATGATAAATATTTAACATTTGGTGTCAGAAGTCAAAAATGTAGCTGAAGTGTAGTGATTTTCATAAGGATCAACGGCCAGGAACCCTGCAGTAAAAACGGACACGATTGGTAACATATAATAAAAAATACTTTAACAAACATGGAAAATTGGTTGAAATTTGAACACATCGAACTATTTGACGGTTCGGTGCAAAAATTAAAATCCTTTATAGAAATTGTGGATCTTTTTCACGAAATCTATAAAACAAAAAATATAAATGAGAAACATTTTCTTACAGTGATTAAATACTGTAAACTTTCGGAAAATGTACAATACGAATTCAAAAACAAAAAAATTGATACTTGGGACCAACTTAAATCTTTTTTGCAAGATAGATTTAAACCAAGTTTAAAATTGATGTTGGAATTATTAGACGAAATGAATGCATCATCAATCAAGCAAAATGAAACCTTAACTGATTTCATTGCTAGACTTAATTATATTCTGACAAAAATAAAAAACAATTGTGGCTCCGAATTTGAATTATTCCATCAGCATGCCATGGGTAAAGCTGTATGGAAAATAAAAGACTTATTGTCCATCGACACAATTATTATTTTAGGCCAAGCGTCTACTTTAGACGAAATCAAAATTACTTTGGAAAAATTAAATTTAGGTGACAAAAAAATGTATGGTAAATTTCTACCATTAATTGACAGAGCAGGAAATTTAGAACAATCTACAGCTCAAAACAACGGAGTTCAATATTTTAAATTCAAAACCATTTTCAACCATGTTTAAATTCTGGGAAAAAAGGTCTCCAAAACTTCAATCCCAGGTATAAGGGTAACAATTTTAATCCATTGCACAATAACATTAATGATGCAAAACAAGAAAATATTTATAGAATCCGACAACAAAATAACATGAATTACTTTCACGGTAAAAATAATTGGAAATATTTTGTTCCTAAAAGGGAAAACATTCATTATAAAGATACAAAAATTAACCCTAATTATAAGGGTAAAACTTTCGTTCCAATTTTTAAAAACAAAAGACCTTATTTTATAAACAATTACGATAACAACAATAATAATAATATGACAAATGGTAATTTTCAAAATAACAACTCTCGCAACAATGGTTATAATAACACAAATAATTGCCACAACTATAACACAAAATATAATCATTACTGGAAAAACAGTATGCCAAAAAATAAAAATTATTTAGCGAAAAACAATTCAAATGATGAAATCTCGTATATTCAAGCTGAAAATTTCAACAATCCAAATATCAGTGAAAACCTTTGTGACAATACTGAAAATCCAATTCTACATAAAAATAAAAAAACAGCAGAATATGAAAATTATGGGGAAATCAAAAACAATTCAAAAATTTTCGAGCTTAACGAAAAACATAATGAGCAAATTAAAATTATAAAAAATGAAGATAAAAAACAATGTCAAAAACTAGATTACCAACAGAACAAATTTAAAAATTATTTCATTGAAAACGAGAAAAATATTTTATTAAATAAAAATGATCACTTCTATCAACAATTTATAGAATACTTAGATGATCTAAGTAATCAGTATTCTTACTGATAAACAACAAAAAAAAAACACATGCACACACAATCATGATAGACATATCTTAACCATCAATTATGTTGATAGCTGGCCAATATCAATTATCAATGAATGTTAAAGATTTACTCTACCTTGATCATAAGAACAAAACATTTTAAATCATATATATTTTTCCGGAGAATACATCTGATTTAAATATAAGTTCAGCAAAAGTATAATTGAAAATTCTATCTAACAAAAATCTATGAAAAGCATTCAGCGTACACAAAAATGAACCAAAGCAAATATTTTTGCTAAATACAAAATCAATGAACCAAAGCAAATATTTTTGCTAAATACAAAATCAATGAACCAAAGCAAATATTTTTGCTGAATACAAAATCATTTTCAAAACAAATTATTCGTAAAAAATAAAAATAAATGGTTCAGAACATATAACAGATTGAACAAAGAAAAATGCAATGCAAAAAGCTAAAAGTAAATCAATTCATTATACTTAGTATACGAATATTACAAATAATTCAAAAACTAGCAAAATAGTTTCCTAATTTAAAATCATAGAAAGTAGAAAAAACAGGCGAGCAATCAAAGATATCGAAATCAACCTTTTAACACTTCAAATTTAATCAATCGATATTGTAAATATGATTTAAGTTTGATTGGTTTAATTTGGTTTGTAAAAATCAATTTCATATATTAATTTTAAAACATAAATTTAAAACCATCATATATTGAATAAATTTCTATTAAGAACACTGCAACATAATGTAATGTACTAATCAAAAAATTCACACAAGATTGATTCATATTTTCCACTTTCAAATCAGACACAAGAAATAATCTTAAAGTTAAAAAAGTTTCCAAACGAACAATATACATGGAAATATTTTCAAATAGGTTTACTAATTGCTGTCATAACACAAACTTCATTTAGTATAATAACTAGTTTGACGTATTTTTTATAGCAATTTCTCTTATTTTTTTAAATATACTGTAAGTTAGTTCATAACAAAATAAGGAGATTACAAATTGCGATTTTATACTCAATAAACATGACTTGAATAATAATATTAAAAAAGGAACAACAAACAATTTCGTAGATACTTATGAATATATAGATCCCTTAAAAATAACGTTGCCAAAAATGTATAAAAAGGGAAAAATCAGTTATTATCCATGAAAATATAAACATTATAGATGTACCAACTGAATTAAAAAAAATGTTCAAAAATAATTATTTACAAAAATACATGCATTATAAAAACAATTCAACATACAACATAGTTATAAAATAAATACCTACACTAAAAACACACATATAAACACATCTCGATTATCACTAAACATAGTTTTGAAATTTTATAAAATACATTTGTAATTAAGTAAAATAAATACAAAGTAAATAAGTAAAATCTGCATAAGACAAAACTTATTTTTGTAGGGGGAAGGAGACCCCCACGTTCAAATCTTCAGAACCAAAAAATTCTAATTGTTTCGCCATCTTCATCTTCATCTAATCGTCGCCGAGATCGTGGTCGTCATCAAAAGATTCACGAAAAGGAAACCGTTAACAATCAAAACGGTTCCAAAACAACAACATCAAGACATCTTCAGCACCATCATCACAAAGTGTATTCACACATTTTCAACGCCTACAGTCATCCTGCACATTTCACATTTCAAATATATTTTATTGAAATCTTTCAAATTTTAGGAAATGTAATCAATGTAACTAGCATAATTTCCGCGTCTTTCAATTGTAAAACATTATTTTTGCTGTTTAGAAAAAAAAACATATTAAATTAAAAGTAAAATTAATAATAGCACAGTAAACAAAAATATGAAACGAATCCATTCAAAATCAGTAAACATAAAAATATTATTATTTAGCCATAAGAATTATCACTGATTTATTACTTTTATTGTATCCTACTAATCCCGAGTAAACCGCGGGTAATCGGTTCCATCAACTAACATTAGTTTAAGTAAATTTTGTAAACAATATGTACCAAACAAAACAATACCGTATTTCAGAAAAAATCAAAAACATCATGAAAACTTATGAAACAAATGACAACAATCTACATAAAACAAAACCTCTACAAATTCAGACAACACAACTATAAATGTCACATAAATAGGTTTCAAAGTATTGTAGCACTATTGACAACATTAAATGATAAGATAAAAAAAAGATCTCTTAGATAATAAAAAACCTTTTCCGAGGGGGATAGTGATGTTGTGGCCTGAACCACAACACGCCCTTTTCCCATATTTACCATCTCTGTTTGGCGATATAAGACAATAATACTTATGTACGTCAACAGGTAAACGCAATGACTAAATCTAGGAGGTAAAATGAAGTTAAGTGGATAGGTAGTCAATTATGATACTAGGGAGGTAGTTGATCTACCGACATGGAAATACTTAATAAAGGTGAGCTCGTCCTTGGACGAGCAGAGTTGAAGTACAACGGAACAAGTGTACATTGTTTTATATTAAAGAAAGTCCGCGATGATAAATATTTAACAGATGCAACTTTCTGCCCGGGATGTGGAACCGTTCTGAACCTTGCCGGACACTTCTAGCAGAGCAGGCAATAAATCATGGACATTTTTTTATTTTCAGATGCCGTATCCAAATCAAGATTGCCGCCGGAAGAAAAGTCAGGAGTTAGTCAGGAAATTAAGGGTATGTAACAATCGAATTCATTATCTGCAGTGGATCGACCAACTAGTTCCAGCAAGGGTCCCCCGGAACAAGTAGGGGAGAGTGGGGAGACTTGATCCCCTTTTTTTGTATCGCACATAACTCTGTCAATTTCTCACAAAAGTATAAACTTTTTGCATGAGTTGAAAGCTTAAACATTCATCTATGTTTGGCTTATGAGGGTATTTCATCAGATTAACTCTTCGAATCATGCCAAGCGTTTTAAAAAAATATTTTAAACGGGCATTTTAAAAATGTTAGGGGTAACATGATCCCCCTTTCAACATTCTGAAGAAATCTTAAGCAAAATGTTTCTTATTCACCCAAACTTTTAATTCTCTATAAGTTACAGCAATTTCACATAAAACCTGTACGTTTGTGTTCAAAATATAAAAAGTTTAGTATGTAAAATATTTAAAAACTTAAAATATTATTTTTCGACCAAAATTAAGCATGTTAACAAAAGCTGGAAATTTTTGTTTAAAAATTTTTGAAAAAAGGTACAAACTGCAGTAAGTTATGTACAACTATACTAAAGGAAACCATGTATGAAAACCCAGCCCAATTATTTAATCTTGAGGCAGATTCAAGTGACTGTAAAAATGCAGGGATCAAGTCTCCCTAAACTCACTTTTTTAAACAATTGATTGTAAAAATAGTATGACGATAAATTTAACATCAAATGCGTAAGGGTTTTGGAGTTGATAAGTTTATCAAACAATTCATGTATGAAAAATATTTTTTTGAATAATTTTTGAGTGTTTACTATACATATCAAAACAAAGAAAAAAAGATCTCTTGGAAGTTTTTTGCAGCTCGTTTCAGAAAAATGTGTGTAACTCAATCTAAACATTTTTTAATTTTTTTCTTTGTTTTCTACAATGAGTTATAGTTAATTTCGCACAACTTTCTAGAACAAAGCTAATTGTTTTACCCACATGCTGACGAGATACAGGCTTGGGATCAAGTGTCCCCGGGGATCAAGTCTCCCCACTCTCCCCTATTTTTAATCAACCAACTAACTGATTGATTTCGTCAGATCAAGTCAGCTGATTCCGTGTACCGATCCTTTGGTTGACGCCTGTGTTAAGTTTCCATAAAAGTTGCCCCGTAAAAAATTTGACAGTTCTCGACCTGACGAAACACCCTACGAAATCGGGTAATCAAAAACAACCAACCAGTTGCCGATTTAGTCAGGATGCGTCAGGAGTAAGATTTTCAGTTGCCCTACGAATAGACCGACTAAATTGGGTTGAGTCAGATTTTCTTTTTTCACAGACTAAATCGGTATAAAATCGGTTGTTTTTATAACCGATTTTCGACCAGACGCTTATGTAAAGATTACACAGAAGTCTGTTGCCCGGCCGGCCGATTCGTTGGCCACCAATCGGCCGAAACCACCCGACTAGATCCGACTAAGTTATGCGAATTGTCGGATTTTTTTTACGGGTGGGTGCACCATAGGTACGTGGCGTTACATCGTGCTGACACCTGGTTTTTTAAAGTAGTCGGTTCTGATGAGAAAAAGTGTAAAACGTGGTCTAAAAATGACGACGCCATCCCCTTATTGACCGATTCTTCAGCCAACTTCGTCAGTTGATTCAACCGACTAAAACCAACTTAGTTCTGAGAACAGTAGGGTGTTTTTTAAGGGTATTTTTGTATTCATTTTAAAATCGACCAAAACGCATATCGGATATTTCTCGCTAACTTGGCACTTTAACGACCCCAGGTCTTCTGTGGTCTCTATTGCAAGTTTCTGCTCGAACCTAGGGAGAGCACCCAAACCTCTTTCTACTCTAAGGAACCTTCCACCCCCGGGGTTCTGGGAATCGTCTGAAAATCGAAACCAGAATCATCCGCTTACAAAGCGGACTTCGTAATCATTTGACCACGCACTGCCCCATGGCACTTATAACCTTTTGAAAAAGTACTCTAGGTCATTCCATCTGAAGTGTGCAAAAAAAAAAATGCAAAATTGAAAGTTACCTTGCCCAATCCTGCTCAAATTTGGCACGGCTGTTGATATTATCAAAACATGCAAGAATCCCGAATTTCGTCCAAATCGGACCACCCGTCCAATTTTGATACCTCCCCAAAAAATCGACTCTTTGGCGATTTTTGGGCGAAACCTCTATTTTCAAACGGTGATAGCTCAGGAACCACAAATCTTAGAAGGTCAGTCCTAAGCAAAATTGTAACCGTTCCGAACCTCACTCGTAAAGGTTACCGCGATTTACGCGATTTGTTATTCGTTTTCTGTAAAAGTTGGGAAGTGTTCGCGTGTCAAGTGTTTTGTATCCGGTAAACGGCCCAGCAAGTGACGTCCACCAAGAACGCAGCCAGCAGAAGCTTCCAAAACCGACCACCAGAGGACCTCGTCGGCAGTGGGTGGTAGAGAGGTGACATGACGGTAGGTTGGAAGGTCAGGGAAAAGGCATGGAAATAGGGGGAAGACGAAGACCGTCAACCGCCAAGGACTCCTCAAGACTCGTCCAATTGCCCGGAAAGAGTCATAGCGAACAGTTGGAACGCTACAACTCCACTGTTTCGCCAAGTAGTGCACGACCGCGGCCGTGAGTGATAGTGCCAGCGGGAACCAGGAGTGTTTGGGACCGCTGAAGGACATCAGGTATGTCCACAAAACTCACCAATTTGCCAACCCTAACGGTCCCATCCGCCTAACCAACAAATCCAACCGTCATGGCTCACCTAACCTCAACCATCACCTTCAGGACCCCTCGCACCTCACGTTAAGTGCCAGTTCGGCATCGCCCTGGTAACAATAGTGTCGAGGACACCAATCGGGGACTCGCCATAATCTACGAGTCACCCCAGAACACAGTCCGCAGCCGAACGTGGACCCGCGTCGTACCTGCGCCTTATCCGGGTATTCCTTACACCCTCGATGGTGCTCCGAAGGTCGTAGGACGCAACGAACCACGACAGAGGACAGGACGACAAGAACCGAAACGAGTGGGACCCTTGTACGCCGCCAAGAACACAACCAGGAGGCTGCGCCGTGATACGGCGAGTGCTAGAACAGCAGCAACAGAAGGAGAGGAAGCGACGTCACCGGAAGCTGAGTCGGAGTACGGGGCCCCGAGAAGAAGGAAGAGCAGAAAGAAGGTCAGATAGTTACAAGAAAGTGGGGGGAAATAGAAGAAAAGTTCGATCGAAGTTGTGGAGTTTTCACTGGATTCCGAGGCTACATGAGGGAGTCTCGGTAGCGCTCGTGAGCCGGTGGTATCCCGACAGTTACACAATTATGAAGATTTCCGTAGAATCCATTTCCATGGTTAAAATTTAGTTTAAGATATGTTTTCTATCTGTATTGCGCAACTGAAAACATTATATCTCAAAACAGCCCTATTTATTTATTTTATTTAACCTCACCATTGAAATCTCCGGTCAATTTTACATAAGAATCACTTATCGACAGAAATGAATATGTTTCTTTCCAGAGATTTCGAATTTTTAAGTTTTTAATATTAGAGATTACTAACATCAGCTTCATTCGCTGTACTGTTAAAAGCACACAGGCGCGTTGAGCAATATTTACTACCTGTTGTACAAGGCGGTCTCAAAAACACCCATAAAGGAAAAACTGGAAATTTGGCTCATTGGACCTTAAAAAAAAAGAAAAAAAAATCCAGAAATGGATTGGAATTGTTACCGCTGCTTTGTATCTTTCGTTGACCGCAATCCTTTCTCGGATACACTCTGTTTTTGAGACAAATACTACATTAAGATTACAACTTTTTTGTTCCCAATTGTAAAAATCTGTTGGTGATTGAATTTTAGTTTCTTGTCAATTTGCACGTGATGGTAACCATTTCAGAGAACCCACGAGGCCATCACTAGAACCTTTGCCATTGGCAGGATTGGATTAAAAGATTGATCATATAAAACCAGTTTTTTACTGTGAGCCAGCTCTATCTGCTTTATAGATGATTTTGTTCAAGCCTGGTACAGTTAATTTCAAAAACAAAACAAAATACTTCTGATATGGCCCTTTCCGATGCCAGGTAGGTTGACTTGTGGTTGACTTGTGAATCGTCAGGTAGGTTGACTTGTGAATCGTGGACCGGTTCGGATGCCTGCGGATTTGCCGACGACGTAGTTCCGGGTTGGTACGAAATTCCAACGAAAAATCTATTCTATCGTTACAAAGACCCCCAAAACGGTGTTATACCCACTCCAAAATGTTTATTTTGCAATTCTATGGTAAAATATTGACATTTAGTCAAATTGAAAGTTTGCAAAAATAAGGATGCCTATTTGGAGTTGGGAGACTGGATTTATGGCGATTTGTTAACAAATAACTTTATTTATGTTAATTTTTCGAACGGTTTTAACCTGGTTACAGTAACCACCTATCGATTCGTTGTATGTGCACTCCATACGAGGCGAAAGTTACCTAAACTACCCTAACGAACATGGAAGGCAGCGTTGCATTATCTTTCCCTTCGGCACCTTTAGTGCCTCTGGCGGCATTCGTTGGAACTTCTCACTCTAACCGAGTCACAGAACAGTACTCATCGTTCGCCGGATACTTAACACATATAATGTCCATAAAACCCGAAGGGCACCTCGTCAGTATTTGTGACGGGGGACCTTGTCCTTGGAACATAGCGGGCCAAAGGTTAAGGCCTTTGTAGCTTAGGAGAGCCGACCGAGTGACGTCAACCGAACACGCGGTCATCCCAACCCAACCGTAATACGCTTGGGCGAGGCCAGGTAATTTTCATGGATCTGAAGAGCGTATTGTAACCATGTGTGAAAAGTTTGGTAACTCGTGCGTGAATTTCTTTATTGAAGGACTATTCCTTCAATTGAAGGTGTTAGTCTACACAGAAAAAAAAAATTCTGTAAATTTACATTATTTATCATGTACCAAAAGGTATCATGATAAATGATGTATATTTACATTAGGTTCATTGGAAGTTTACATTAGATTCATTGGAAATTTACATTAGTTTTGAAAATTTACATTAGTTTTGGAATTTACATTAGTTTTGAAATTTACATTAGTTCAAATCAACTAATTCTGATTGGCCAATGGGAATGAGAAGCTCGACTTGGATTGCAGTAGGAAAAGGGTGTGGCCTATGTTCTATTTAAAAATGAGTGAAGCGGGCAGCAACAGGAAATTATGATTATAAAAAGTTGTTTCACAGGTAGGGGACTCTTTCTCGGCGGCGGCCAAGTGGAATAACGCTGGACTGGAATCGAACGGACGACGGGTAGGATGTTCGGTGTTACTGCTGCTACCCGCTGCCGACTGAGCCATCTTCGCATTTTATAAACGAGCGGCTAAAGCATCAACTTGTTCAGGGCGAGGCTCAGGCAGTGGGCCAGCGAAGTATGAGAGCGATAGAAAGAGAACCAAATATTACTATTTTTAGTTCGGGTAGTTTTGAAGTCAACGTTTGGCAGAAATACATTGGATATATGATTTACATTAAAAAGGAATTTACAGGAAGCCGAACACAGGTAGAAATTCATCAGATTTGAGTTTCCATGCTCAACGTTTCCATTAGATTCATGATTTACATTAGATTTAGATTTACATTGGAGTAATTTCCATGACTTTTTACTCTTTACATCATATTTCAACATTACATTGAGTGAGTTTACATAAGAAACAGTAATTACGTGCTGTGAAAATTTACATATTTTTTTGTGTGTAGGGCAGGGGTAGGATTCGGCGACCACCACGCCGGCTCTGCGGGACGGTCCGGAGACCCGGAGGGTCCACGAACCGAAACCCGCGTGCGCACCTGTTGGCCAGGAGGTCACCACAACCTCTGGGACGGAGGGACTCGGTCGTCAATTGCCGAACTTCCATCCCCGGCCTCGAACCAAGCCACCCCGGGGAAGTTGAACGCGGCCCAGCCACACTGGCCGTCGAACACGTGACGCGTGCAAACCATCTGCGTAAGCCTGATCAGCTGCATTTAGTACAACAAGCCAAGACACCAACCCAGCACCAGCCGAACAACCGCCGACGCCGACGCCGGCGCCTTCGCCGCCTCGTCACCACCAGCATGCAGAATCCAGGTCAGACCCACCCTTTGTTATTCTAAAAATAGACACCAGTGCGATGCATGAACCAAAGCGTTACGGGAAAAGGTTAGACTAATGTTTAGGGGATAAGAATTAGCGCACCACCAGCAGGTCAATGTCCGGACAAATAAACTATCGAGCTACACGTCGTCGAGTTTCCGTTTGTCCTAAAAATTAAAGGGTTGTTGTTGTTCTTACACGCGAAACTCCTTGATAAGGTCTTCTAGTTTTGTTGGGGGTTCGAATAGTGGCTTCGAGATAAAAAAATGAACTCGCCCTGAGCGAGCTAGACCGGTACGTAACGAACACGCTGCTTTGCATGTACCTTGGGAACTCGGTACTTGGCGCTTAAGCGGAGTAGCAGAATCTCCCTGAACCCTTGCTGTTCAGCAGCGACGCGCTTGTTACAAGGTGTACAAACTTTTTTTGCACCTTTTTAGATTTTTGAAATAGTATTTGTTATAGAACTTTTTATATATTTTGAGCATTTTGTAGCAAAATGTTCGGCATGAGTTTCTGAACAAAACGTAGTTCTAGGTTTCTGTAAAAACATAAATTGTTTACATGTTTCATCACAAAATTTGCACAGTACCCAATGGGTGTAAATACTTTTTTTACATACTGTATGGACAGCAGCCGTATTGTGTTCCAAAAATTCGAAATGATAAAAATCAAAAATAAACATTATAATTCGAAGGGTGTCGAAATCATTGCGAATTAATTTTGGGAACTTTCCGGTTGTTGGGAAGTGAAGGGAATTTTGTGTTTTTTTTTTTTTAACATTTTACAGTTTTACACCTTAAAGAAATCGTTCTCCTACTTATTGTCATTGTTCTTCACATGAATAAAACCAATCAACATGCGGCAGGTTTAGCCGATGGGTACGATTCTGCTCCAACCTGCCGGAAGTAAAACGTGGTTGTTGTTAGAATGTTAAGTCATTCTAGGTGTGAGAGTCGTCTCCCTGCTATAAATACTAACAATATACCAAACCAAGCTTGCTACGGTGCACAAAAAAAATAATGTAAATTAGGAAGCTGTAATTTTGGAAGGTTGAATATTACCTCTTTTATGATGTAATTTTACCTCAATTTAGACTGAAAAAGTGACATTACACCAGAAAAGTGGTAAAATTACACATTTCCAGAGAAAAAATTACACCTTTTTTCTGACATAAAAGATGTACCCCTTCCCAGATGTAATATTACCATGATTTTTTTTTCTGTGTGGAATCGGTGGCGGCGGTTGGATGACGGTATATGTATCATGCTCCCTCAAAACAGTATGGGAGAAATTACGATTCAGTTTTTAGCAAAAATACTTCAGTGCGTGCTCTTAACTTAACCCTACAATACGGTTGCAATTACCAGAGTTGGTTTTCAGTGTTTGTAAATGTGGTATCGAACTAAGAATGGACCTTGTGTTTGACAACAATCCATGTTAAACTATCGAAGTTTGGTAATTTTAGGGGCTCTGTCTGGTGTAATTTGTCGTATTTTAAAATGAAAAGTAAATATTAATAATATATATAATTCAAAGAACACTCAATCAAGTCTGCAACTCGCACACTAACATTTTACAAAAAAGATTTCATTTCAAGAGCTTTGGAAAGTTCTGGATAAATTACTGGGAATCATAAATTCTATTTCTCAACAACAGTTGTTGCACTTACCTCTGACTATTAATTCTTCGAAACTGCCAACGACAAGACCTTTACGGACATTACGCCAACTGTCCCAGATTTTCAAAGGCCTCTTGCCACGAGACTCCTGAAATAGAGACAAAATAAAAACAAAAAGCTTAAGTCCATGTGTACAACTAGTTTGCTGGTATTCTGTGACTACCGAATTCATGCCTTGACGGAAGTTCAGGCAGTTGCATCCCCAAATCGGTTTGGATACGCCGAGTGTGCATAACGCTGCAGACCACATTCCGGTTGAAACTCAGTCTTTCACCAAACAATTGTGCATATCAGAGAATGGTTTTTATCTTTCACAGGCACAATTCGATGTAATTATAATTTAATTTTGAAAACGTCATAAAAAAACATGATTGCTAGAGCAGGGATTCGTAAACTATAAAAATAAAATGCGTCAAGCTTAACATGTGATTGTTTCAAAGAAAAAAAAATCCAAAAAAACTTGGAACGGTAACTTCAACTCGCTGGTTCTCGGGCATAACGCAACCGATCAAGACGATTCTTTTTTCCAGTTATTTGTTAGGATGTCTAGATGACCCTAAAACTTAGAACACAGGAAACAAGAATCGTCTCGATTGGTTGAGTTATGCCCCTGAACCAGCGAGTTGAAGGACCGTTCAAACTTTTTGCGGGAGGCTAGGGCGTCTGTGTAAGTTGGATATGCGTTGGGCGTTTCAGACGTAACAGGAGCACGGCGCTTTGCATTTAAATTATAAATGGGATTTATCCCAAAAATCCTTTTTTTTTCTGAAATAACGTTTTTTGAAGCACTTTGGCCACTGATAAGTTTATTTTCAACATCAATGGCGTGTAAGCCAGATAGTTATTTTTGAATCGACCCCAGCAAATTCAAACGGCGTCTCAAGCTCTATAATTGGCCCATCAACAATTTTTCAAAAAAGGTCTTTTTACGGGTTGAATCAAATTTAAATTTCAAATTCAAAGCGCCAGCTCCTATTAAGTCAAATCTAGTTCATATCTGGGCTCAGTACGCCCACCGCAACAAGCCACTGAATGTTCGCCAAAAAGTTATTTTTATTAAAATCCTGGTATGTATATTTTTCCTTTGATTTGTTTAATCCAAATGTGCTGCTACAATTCAATTCTGTTTTTTTTAACAATGAAAAAAACATTTAAGGTACACTTTTTTTCCGTATTCAATATAGTAAATTTTTTCTGCACTCATCTATTTATAAATTTCAATATGACACTGCTTAGATAATTTAATGTTGTTCGACAAATTGGAAAATATACCAAGTTTTAATGCTTTGTTTACAAATGCTAGCCCAGACCCGTCGTTTTTGGATTATGTTCAATATATGCAGTGCGCCCTATTGAAAAAAACACACGCACACGCACACGCACACACAATTGTTTTAAAATTGCTAGCAAGATCCCGGCCTAGTTTTCTTTACGGACATTCCCAACATACACAAACACACGCGGAAATAGTGAGTAGCACACGGAGCTTTGCGTTGGCCTACATTCTGCAGGTTTTTTGCTTTTCCTATCGCAGTGGATCCAGGCAAATTGAGGCAGAAGCATGCTTCACCTTTTGAGGGATATCCGAGTAGTATTTTAAGTTATTTCACTATCTGTGCTATAGCTATAGCTATAGTCTTCATCACCCTATTACTAAATAGTTTTCCAAAAATGCGTTTCCACAAATCACACAATATTTTCAGTTTTTTAGTTAAAAAAAGTACTACAAATCGTTTGATAAAATAAAATTATTTGCAGCAATGAGCAGTGCAGTCCGTTCAAATCAAATTATTATCACAGAGTGCAGTGCCCTCGTGACCGAATGAGGAATCAAAACCGTTCGTGTAACCTCGTTTTTCTGCATAGTGCTATGTATTCAGGTCCTGTGGCTTTATGCTCCTTAAGCAAAACGAATAGTTACTACAACACAGAACCAATTCACGAGCGCAAAATAACTCTCTTCTCGATATTTGCAATTTTCCAGGACTCTATTCTCGTCCTGACAAATCCAAACAGGAACGCTTTTCTCTTTCTCCATCTCTCTGAACATTATCGAATAAATTTACTCTTGCAATGTGTGAGAGCAAGAGAAGAGAAAAGTTAAGAGAAGAGAGGGCCAAAACATTCCTGCCTGCCCTAAGGTCGTTTTCTGCTTTCAAATGGTTTAATTTATGAGCTGCTGCACCAGAAATAAGAAGATTATTGAACTATGGATTTTAGTGTCAAGGAAGATATTTGGTATTAAACATTGATATTGATAAAAATTCAAAAAAATACGAGTTGTTCCTTTTATTCCGGTATTTCAACCTTGATAAAAAAATGGTTAAAAATGTTACCTTCGACATTAATCCCCCATCCCTTTTATTTGAACAGTCATGAGCACTACGTTGAGGTGAAAAGGGACGCCAGTTCTTGGATAACTTCTGTTCAACTTAAATCAATTGCTGAAATCTACAGATTGCTTGCTATCGACCTTAGCGCAAAAACAGAGCTTCGTAAGTTACGCAATTTTTCTGAAAAGTGCTTCCAAAAACTCGAGTCGTGGTGTGTTTGTTTTGGGACAATATTTATTAAACTCCTGTTCAACTTAAACCAATTTTGGAACTCGACAGGTTGTTTGCTGACATAATATTTCTGGAGATTTTTTTGAAAATATCCAATGAACCAAATTTTTAGTTTTTGCTTTTTGGGTGTTTTTTAATACCCCTGACTCAAGTTGGTTTCAAAAACTTTATCGAAAAAATTAAGCGATTATCTATTCTTTTCATAGTACACTGAAATTAAAAAAAGGCAAAATTAAATTTTCCGAAAAATTGTGACGTTTGGAGCTTTGGTGTCTTCAGAAGAGTTGTTGCAAATGAAAAGGGGCAACTTTTGGTTTGATTCAAAATCAGGGTGGTTCGCAATTAGGGCGTTTTTGAAAATCTAACTTTTCAGGAATTTTTTTCAAATTTTTATGTCTTCTAAAAAGTTGTTGAGCTGGCCAATTCAAACAACTTTGTCCAAGACACCAAAATTTTATCTCGTAATCTACGCCTTCTATGACCAAATTTATAGCAAAGCATCTGAGCAAACCTTCAAAAATCAGTTTTTTGAGCGTGGCAATGCAGGGTTAACTTTTAGAGAAAAGTGATATTCGGAGCACTTTTAGAGCTCTAAAAAACGAACATTTTCATTTTTTGACATGTCAATTTGGACTTAAGGGTAAAAAAATACAGCCATTTTAAGGTAAAAACTTTACTTGATCCACTTTTAGGTGGTTGGTGCTTTCCTCGCATATTTTTATCAAAATATCTGAGATCCGGCCTCAAATAAAGTTTATTAAAAACATTAAAGCACTTATAACTTTTGATAGGGTTTTTAGATCTTCAATCTTTTGGGCTTGTTGGAAAGGTCTTTTGATTACCTATTCAACGATGGGTCGCATGATAGATCCGGACAACTTTTTCATCAAAATATTTGAGATCCGGCCTCAAAAAAGTGTATAAATAACACTTACGTAAGTAAAGTAAATCTTTCCCAGTTTCTGAGGGGAACACCCTTGAAGAGTATCGGGGCCGGCATTTACAAAGCGGTTTCAGTGGCAGTTTCATTCTCAACTTAATGTTAACATGCTAGGATTAATGTTAACATTCCATAGGTCGCCTTCCTAAGGTGTCGTGAAAAGGTCCAGTTTGTGACGATACACTACCTTCCCTTTTACTAAGCAATCGAATCCAGAAGAGAAACGATCACCAGTTGTGTTGGTCCGAGCCGGGATTTGAACCCCGATCTACCGCTTACTAAGCGGGAGCGTTACCACTAGGCTACGTGGCTCGGTCACGGTAACACTTAAGTGCTCATAACTTTTGATGGGGTTGTCAGATCTTCAATCTTTTTAAAGCGTTGGAAAAGTCTTTTAAATATCTTTCTAAAAATGTATAGCATGGCGGATTTTCTTACAAAAACCACCCTTTTTACAATCTTCGGAAATTTAGCTTAAATCGTTTTTTTAGCATAACTTTTGAAGTACTTTTCTAAACTTCATAATATTAACTAGGGTCTTGTGGGACCCCAAGACGAATCGAATGAGACCAAAACGGTCCAAATCGGTCCAGCCAGTCCGGAGATAATCGTGTGCATATTTTTCGGTGCACGGACTCACATCCAGACACACGCACAGACATTTGTTCAGAATTTGATTCTGAGTCGATAGGTATCCTCATTGAAGTGAGGAAGGCAAAAAGATGCAAAATTAAAACTTAAATATCTCGAAAAGGCGCAAGCCAAATTTTAAGCACCACGTTGCATTTGAAAGAGGAGATCTAGCACTACAAACGCTGAAAAAATCTCAGGGGTGTTTTTCTTTAAACTTGAGATATCTTCATTTGAAAAAGTCTAATTTTCCAGGGAAAACCATATGGGACCACCCTAACGAAATTCGAAAATTGTCCAAATATATGTTTTTCCATGTAATTTTGCCCGCTGAATCTGAATCTACCCTCAGAATTGAGCTAAAGTGTCAACAAATCGATTTTTGGCCATATTTTGGGTTTCCACACACAAAAATATTACTGTAAAGACAAAAGTAACTTATTTTCGATTTAAAAGTTGCTAAAATTTGCTTGAGGAAAGTTTTTTCTTGTGTTAAATATGAAAACTTTTACTGGTAAATTTTTTGAAATCTCCTTACTAACTGATTTAAAAATCTTAACTTTTAATACGACTGTGAAATTTCTTTCATTTTGACGTCTCGTGTAACCGAGTACGCCTAAGTCCTAAATGTAAACAAACACTTTGGTGGGTACGGTGCACCGCGGTGGTGCTGGTGAGTCTACAGTATGTCAAAAAAGTATTTACACCCCTTAGGCACAACATAATTCCGGGTTGGTACGAAATTCCAACAAAAAATCTATTCTAGCGATACAAAGACCCCCAAAACGGTGTTATACCTACTCCAGAATGTTTAAATAGCAATTTTATGGTAATATATTGACATTTACTTAAATTGAATGTTTGCAAAATAAAGTTTAGATAAGTTTTATATAGAATTTCCAGAGTTATATAAACTTTTATACTAAGTAGTTAGTAAACTTTATATTCAATCCAAATTATTTTTTTAATCATTCAAGGATGCCTATTTGGAGTTGGGAGACTGGATTTATGGTGATTTGTCAACAAATAACATTATTTATGTTAATTTTTCGAAAGGTGTACAAACTTTTTTTGCACCTTTTTATTTTTGTAGTAGTATTTGTTACATAACTTTTTATGGAAAACATCTTTTCATGAGCTTTTTGTAGCAAAATGTTTGGCATGAGTTTCTAAGCAAAACGTAGTAGTCAAGGCTAAAAACCCAAAAATAGCATGTCAAACGGCAAATCGTGTAACAGGCCAGGTTTTGATGGATCTAGACTAAATCGACCCTGCTGAGTCCGAATATCGCGGTCACGAAGCTGGATTCCTTAAGGGAAGCGAGATATTCAAGATGGCGACCAATATGGCGGCTATATAGAGAAGTCAACAATATCGCAGTATTAAGGTTGTCGACGTGTCGATTTTAACTAATTTCGGACCGGTAAACCCGAATATGACCATGAAAATCGGTCACGGTGACCCAGCAGCGTGTTATCCAAGATGGCGTCCAATATGGCTCAGAGAGAATCTTCAAGTATTTTCAAACAGCATGTAACAGGCTTGTGACCGATCAAATTTAACTAATTTGGGGTCGCTGAATCCGATTATGACCATAAAAATTGGTCACGGTGACCCAGAGTGCATAATTGACAAAGGGAGCGTGTGGTCGTAAAAAATATTCGGAGTGAAAAGTGATTTTTTTTATGTGTGTGCCTTTTGTTCCGCATTTTTGTCGTGTATTGTGTGCTGCGAGGAGAAGATTGCCCTCTGAAAATGCAGCGTCATCAGTGCATAATTGACAAAGGGAGCGCGTGGTCGTAAAAAATATTCGGAGTGAAAAGTGATTTTTTTTGTGTGCCTTTTGTTTCGCATTTTTGTCGTGTATTGTGTGCTGCGAGGAGAAGATTACCCTCTGAAAATGCAGCGTCATCAGTGCATAATTGGCAAAGGGAGCGCGTGGTCATAAACAATATTCGGAGTGAAAAGTGATTTCTTTTGTGATTTTCAAGCCCCTATATCATCTTTGATCGGAAGGCACGGCGTCGGGTGGATTGTGTTCAAATTTTTCGAATAAGGTTTTATTTTTTGCGGTGAAAAAGTCATTTCTATAAAATGAACGAAAGACGCACTGACAATTTGGATCGTTGACAGGGATGCCAGATACACAGATTTGTCTGTGTTTCACAGACATTTGAGCTCGTGTCAGACATTTTTTGAGGTACACAGACTTTTAAAAACTTCATTAAATTGTTATTTTGTTAAAATATCAATCGAAACTTATTTCGTTAGTCTCAAATGCTTAAAAACACAATTTTGATAGATTTCTATGACTGTTAATTGATTTATTTTAATTTTAGACAAAGACACAGACATACACAGACTTTTTCACAGACATTTTTAAAAATCATCTGGCATCCCTGATCGTTGAGTTAATAGTGGAGCTGTGTGTGAG
This sequence comes from Culex quinquefasciatus, assembly GCF_015732765.1. Classification (NCBI taxonomy): domain Eukaryota; kingdom Metazoa; phylum Arthropoda; class Insecta; order Diptera; family Culicidae; genus Culex; species Culex quinquefasciatus. The sequence continues at coordinate 103,488,886 of NC_051863.1, forward strand.
TGATTTAGTGTGTTAACCAGAAAGACCTTCCCATAGCATCGTTGCTCGGAAGGCTCGCCGACTGGTCTGTTACGAAAGTCCTCCCCATAGCGTCGTAGCTCGGGAGGCATCGAAAAGCCAATACCTTATCCTACTAACCCAAAAAAATATTAATCACGTGATGCTTGAAGGAGATGCTGTGGATTCAACGGTCTCAAGCGGTATCAACAAGTATATAGCGAAAAACTATGTGCTTGATGAGTCTACAACTTCAACTATCGGACTAACATTCCTCCCTTTCGTTGAACTGCAGGCTTCTTGGGAGGGCGCTGGTATTGACTAATAAAGTAGAGATCTTCAGAGGTTAAACAGTGAACGGATGGTTGGCTCCCACTGATCATTTTTGATTCATTGTTTAACTTCAGCTGATCTGTCAATAACGGAGTAGCTGCTCATTGGCAGTCAACCATGCTCATGCTCATGCTCATGCTCATAAAAATTGGTCACGGTGACCCAGGAGCGTGTAATCCAAGATGGCGTCAATATGGCGAAGAGAAATCTTCAAGTATTTTCAAACAGCATGTAACAAAAAATCGAAAATCGATCACGGCGACCAAGGAGCGTGTAATCCAAGATGGCGTCCAAAGAGAGGCAAAGAGAGAATCTTCAAGTATTTTCAAACAACATGTAACAGGCTTGTGACCGATCAAATTTAACTAATTTGGGGTCTTTAGGTTAGGTTTGGCTTTCGGTCTGTTTGGGGAATCAAAACACTTGTATGTTTTCTTCATCCGACGTTTCGACCCGTTTTGGGCCTTTTTCAAGGAATCGAAATGGAGTGTTTGTCGTTAGGGATGCTCCGTCAAGCACAGAACTGTCTGGTAGCGGGGTAATGTTTCAGCGAAACTGGCCGCTATCCGGTATTCGCTCGTCATACGGGTTCGTTTCCACTCGAAACGCGAGAATTTTGGGGCACGGATGAATTCGACACACTTTCTACCATTTGGCGCGCAAACTGGTAGAAAGTGTGTTGAATGTAAAATCTCGCGTTTCGAGTGAAACGAACCCGTATGACGAGCGAATACCGGATATCGGCCAGTTTCGCTGAAACATTACCCGCTACAGTTCTGTGCTTGACGGATCCCGACAAACACCATTTCGATTCCTTGAAAAAGGTCCAAAACGGGTCGAAACGTCGGATGAAGAAAACATACAAGTGTTTTGATTCCCAAACAGACCGAAAGCCAAACCTAACCTAAAATTTATTGATACGGTCGAATAAACAACAGGATAATTTGGGGTCGCTGAATCCGATTATGACCATAAAAATTGGTCACGGTGACCCAGGAGCGTGTAATCCAAGATGGCGTCCAATATGGCGAAAAGAGAATCTTCAAGTATTTTCAAACAACATGTAACAGGCTTGTGACCAATCAAAATTAACTAATTTGGGGTCGCTGAATCCGATTATGACCATAAAAATCGGCCAAGGCGACCAAGGAGCGTGTAATCCAAGATGGCGTCCAATATGGCGAAGAGAGAATCTTCAAGTATTTTTAAACAACATGTAACAGGCTTGGACGCCTTCTTGAATGACACGCTCTTGAGTCACCGTGACTGATTTTCATGGTCATATTCGGGTTCAGCGACCTCAAATTAGTCAAATTTGATCGGTCACAAGCCTGTTACATGTTGTTTGAAAATACTTGCTCTTCTCTCGCCATATTGGACGCCATCTTGGATTACACGCTCCTGGGTCGCCGTGACCGATCGATTTTCATGGTCATAATCTGGTTCAGCGACCCCAAATTAGTTTAATTTGATCGGTCTCAAGCCTGTTACAAGTTGTTTGAAAATACTTGAAGATTCTCTCTTCGCCATATTGGACGCCATCTTGGATTACACGCTCCTGGGTCGCCGTGACCAATTTCATGGTCATAATCGGATTCAGCGACCCCAAATTAGTTTAATTTGATCGGTCTCAAGCCTGTTACATGTTAATCAAAAATACTTGAAGATTCTCTCTACGCCATATTGGACGCCATCTTGGATTACACGCTCCTGGGTCGCCGTGACCGATTTTCATGGTCATAATCGGGTTTAGCAACCCCAAATTAGTTAAATTTGATCGGTCACAAGCCTGTTACATGTTATTTGAAAATACTTGAAGATTCACTCTTCGCCATATTGGACGCCATCTTGGATTAAACGCTCCTGGGTCGCCGTAACCGATTTTCATGGTCATATTCGGGCTCAACGACCCCAAATTAGTTAAATTTGATCGGTCACAAGCCTGGTACATGTTTTTTAAAAATACTAGAAGATTCTCTCTTCGCCATATTGGACGCCATCTTGGATTAAACGCTCCTGGGTCGCCGTGACTAATTTTCATGGTCATATTCGGGCTCAGCGACCCCAAATTAGTTAAATTTGATCGGTCACTAGCCTGTTACATGTTGTTTAAAAATACTTGAAGATTCTCTCTTCGCCATATTGGACGCCATCTTGGAAAAAACGCTCCTGGGTCGCCGTGACCGATTTTCATGGTCATATTCGGGCTCAGCGACCCCAAATTAGTTAAATTTGTTCGGTCACAAGCCTGTTACATGTTGTTTAAAAATACTAGAAGATTCTCTCTTCGCCATATTGGACGCCATCTTGGATTACACGCTCCTTGGTCGCCGTGACCGATTTTCATGGTCATAATCGGGTTCAACGACCCCAAATTAGTTAAATTTGATCGGTCACAAGCCTGTTACATGTTGTTTGAAAATACTTGAAGATTCTCTCTTCGCCATATTGGACGCCATCTTGGATTAAACGCTCCTGGGTCGCCGTGACTGATTTTCATGGTCATATTCGGGCTCAGCGACCCCAAATTAGTTAAATTTGATCGGTCACAAGCCTGTTACATGTTGTTTAAAAATACTTGAAGATTCTCTCTTCGCCATATTGGACGCCATCTTGGATTAAACGCTCCTGGGTCGCCGTGATCGATTTTCATGGTCATATTCGGGCTCAACGACCCCAAATTAGTTAAATTTGATCGGTCACAAGCCTGGTACATGTTTTTAAAAACACTAGAAGATTCTCTCTTCGCCATATTGGACGCCATCTTGGAAAAAACGCTCCTGGGTCGCCGTGACCGATTTTCATGGTCATATTCGGGCTCAGCGACCCCAAATTAGTTAAATTTGATCGGTCACAAGCCTGTTACATGTTGTTTAAAAATACTAGAAGATTCTCTCTTCGCCATATTGGACGCCATCTTGGATTACACGCTCCTTGGTCGCCGTGACCGATTTTCATGGTCATAATCGGGTTCAGCGACCCCAAATTAGTTAAATTTGATCGGTTACATGTTGTTTAAAAATACTTGAAGATTCTCTCTTCGCCATATTGGACGCCATCTTGGATTACAAGCTCCTTGGTCGCCGTGACCGATTTTTATGGTCATAATCGGGTTCAGCGACCCCAAATTAGTTAAATTTGATCGGTTACATGTTGTTTAAAAATACTTGAAGATTCTCTCTGAGCCATATTGGACGCCATCTTGGATTACACGCTCCTTGGTTGCCGTGACCGATTTTCATGGTCATATTTGGGTTTAGCGGTCCGAAATTAGTTAAAATCGACACGTCGACAACCTCAATACTGTGTTATTGTTGACTTCTCTATATAGCCTCCATATTGGTCTCCATCTTGAATATCTCGCTTCCCTTAAGGAATCCGTTTTCGTGACCGCGATATTCGGACTCAGCAGGGTCGATTTAGTCTAGATCCATCAAAATCTGGCCTGTTGCAAGATTTTCCGTTAGACACAAGAAAATGAGCCCTTTTCGATTTCGTGCCTTGACTACAGTACTAGGTTTCTGTCAAACTTTAAATTGTTACATGTTTCATCACAAAATGTGCATAGTGCCCAAGGGGTGTAAATACTTTTTTTACATACTGTAGGACGCAAAGCAAAGCCGACGCGGAAAACTTAGTGAGCCAAACAGCAGCAGCGGAACGCCTTCGAAGGAAGGTTGGTGCGGGTGCGGGACGGGGTCGAGTGCTCGAAAAGGACAAGGCCAGCTTCCTGCAGGAACTGCAAGCTGTTCCGGGACCGGAATGGGTAAAGGAAGCTTGGGTGCTTTGTGGGGTTTGTGATTAATTTTGTTTGTTTTTGTAAGATGGAAGGTAGGAATGTGGATCCGCACCGGTTGTATTCGATGGTGGTGGCCAATTCCTCTTCCGTCGGATCCTTCTCCTCACCGTTAAAATTAACTGGTACTTGTTCAAAAAGCGGATGCAAATCTGCTTCAACTTCAATCTCGCCTACCCACCGCGTTCCACCCCGGGAATACAACCGGTGCAAATCCACATCCCGACCTCCGATCTTCGGCAACCGCATAAACGGTGTCCTACAAAAACAAACAAAATCAATCACAAACGCCATCAAACACCCAAGCTTCCTTCTTACCCATTCCGGTCGTGAAACAGCTGCAGGTCCTGCAGGAAGCTGGCCTTATCCTTTTGAAAACCAACTTTCCCCTAAATCCCAAAACTTGTTCCGCTTTCGCACCATCCTCCTTCGAAGGTTTCCGCGTCCAAGTCGTGGTTTACTTAGGCGTCAAAATCACGATGGGATTGGAGGTTGAAGGTCAATTCCCGCGAGGACTGGGGCGAGATTATCGAGGAGATGGCGCTGCCACAGCGTTGCATGACAACGAGTTTGCGTTGAAGAAGATTAACGTCTGGTTTTTGGACAAGTACGAGAAAGTTAATTTTCACGGTGAGTTGACGGATCCGACGAAGAGGAGGACGACTAGCGGCATAATCGGAGGTGTTCAGCGAAGATGTTGCACTCGGTGCAGGCGGTTTACAACACCGGTGAGTATTGAGAATGTGTGCAGTGGTTAGCCAACTTCACTTACTTCCATCTCTTTTAGCAACTTTCCACCTACAAACGCTCACCTCGCGACGGAAGGATGAAGTGCTCAAAATCGAATTCTGTTCCAAGGATCTCATCAACTCCATGTTCCGGATGCGCTTCCAGGATCGGGATCTCCCCGTTCAAGCACTTCACTTCCCAGTCGGGAAACATCGACCACCCTTCCCGAATAAACGGACAACTCCTCCAAGACTGTCCTGATGAAGGCCGGCAACGTGACCATCCCGTTCTCTACACTGCTGTCGCGCATCGAAACGTCCATCCGGAACCGTCCAGCCTGGGGTCTTCGGAAGTGACCAGTGGCGTACCGTAAGAATCGGTACAGCTTGGACTCTGATGTTGGCCAATCTTGAGCAGAAGTGTTAAAAACAATAAATTTTTTTTAGCATGCTGTTTTGAACTTTTAAAAATAAATATGAAAATCAAGCTCATTTTTTAAAATTATCACTGTAGTATTTAATGTAGTTTTTTCTTGCCATAAAAGGTTTCTTTTCCAACAAAAAGTAAAACACTTTCACCGATACAACGATTTTGTTCCATAAATGCATGGCAGTATCAAAAACTTTCCAACTTTGAAATTAAAAAATTTGAATTTTCTACGAATATTCACCAACGCGAACTTTTAATCCAACGAGCGATCTTTTTAAATTTAGAGTATTTTTTCTTTGTGTGCATGTAAAATTATCAATGGCTGTAACTTTTGACCCTTAAGTCCAAATTGACATGTCAAAAATGAAAATGTTCGTTTTTAGAGCTTTAAAAGTGCTCTGAATATCACTTTTCTCTAAAAGTTAACCCTGCATTGCCACGGCCAAAAACTGATTTTGAAGGTTTGCTCAGATGCTTTCTATAAATTTGGTCATAGAAGGCGTAGATTACGAGATAAAATTTTGGTGTCTTCGACAAAGTTGCTTGAATTGGCCAGCTCAACAACTTTTTAGAAGACATATTTAAAAATTCGAAAAAAAATTCCTGAAAAGTTAGATTTTCAAAATCACCCTAATCGTAAACCACCCTAATTTTGAACCAAACCAAAAGTTGCCCCTTTTCATTTGCAACAACTCTTCTGAAGACACCAAAGCTCCAAAACGTCATCATTTTTCGGAAAATCCATTTTCCACTTAATTTTGCGATCTGGACCACTGTGCATTCGAGTAATTGAATTGAGCAGTTCTCGCAGATTTCGGTCATTTGATTTTTTTGTTGTATTTTTTAATCCGACTGAAACTTTTTTGGTGCCTTCGGTATGCTCAAAGAAGCCATTTTGCATCATTAGTTTGTCCATATAATTTTCCATACAAATGTGGCAGCTGTCCATACAAAAATGATGTATGAAAATTCAAAAATCTGTATCTTTTGAAAAAATTTTTGATCGATTTAGTGTCTTCGGCAAAGTTGTAGGTATGGATATGGAAAAAATTATGCACGGTAAAAAAAACGGTGATTTTTTATTTAACTTTTTGTCACTAAAACTTGATTTGCAAAAACACTATTTTTATTTTTTGATATGTTTTAGAGGACATCAAATGCCAACTTTTCAGAAATTTCCAGGTTGTGCAAAAAATCTTTGAGCGAGTTATAAATTTTTGAATCAATACTGATTTAAAAAAATCGAAAAATTGGTCGCAAAAATTTTTCAGCTTCATTTTCCAATGTAAAATCAAATTTGCAATCAAAAAGTACTTTAGTAAAATTTTGATATAGTGCACCGTTTTCAAGTAAAATCCATTTTTAGGTGTCTTTTTTGAAAATTGTCGCAGTTTTTCATTTTTTAAATTAGTGCACATGTTTGCCCACTTTTGAAAAAAAAAATATTTTTGAAAAGCTGAGAAAATTCTCTATATTTAGCATTTTTTGATTTTTTTTATACACCCTTAGTTGCTGAGATATTGCCATGCAAAGGTTTAAAAACAGGAAAATTGATGTTTTCTAAGTCCAACCCAAACAACACACCATTTTCTAATGTCGATATCTCAGCATTTAATGGTCCGATTTTCAATGTTAAAAGAGAATTTTCTCAGCTTTTCAAAAATATTTTTTTCAAAAATGGGCAACATGTGCACTAAAAGACACCAAATCGATCAAACATACCTTCAAAAGATACAGATTTTTGAATTTTCATGCATAATTTTTGCTGCCAAATTTGTATGGAAAATAATATGGACAAACTAATGATGCAAAATGGCTTCTTTGGGCATACCGAAGGCACCAAAAAAGTTTCGGTCGGATTAAAAAATATAAAAATTAAAATTTAAGAAAAAAGACCGATTTCGTAGAGAATTGCTCAATTGCAGCTACACTTTAATCTAGGATGCTGGAAAAAATGTTATTAATTTAAAAATTTTGTTTATTTCTACAAGAATTGAATTAAGCCGTTGATCATTATCGAAGAAAATTGTAAAAAATGGCATGTACCACGTTGTTGAAATATTTGCAAAAAAAAAATTGCGTATTCAAAAATTTAGTATAGGACTAAATAATATCAGGATTGCTCAAAATGATCTTTTTCTAGTCCAAAATATGTTTGAAATGAAACATTTCAGCTGTTTCTCATCCACGTGATCATGCTTTCATAAAATGCTAAGGAAAATTTGATGTTTTTGAGGAAAACCGTTCGTTCCGGACAATTTTGGCTGCTGTCCATACAAAATGGTATGTAAACATTCAAACAGCTGTAACTTTTGAGTAAATTTT